>NC_091931.1:27731653-28031653 GCF_041260155.1 Ptychodera flava
TATAGAGTATGACAATTCTTACCATTTATGTGTGGCTCAGATGGAAAGTGGCAATTCAAAATTGGCGGTAATGGTTATTTATAGTGCCTGTCCGAGGGCGCTGTGAGCAATTGTTATTTAAATTATTTGTCGAGCACAATTAGCTTAGAATGTTGAGGCCGTTTTGTGACAATATACCCATTTTTGAAATCCAGATGGACTCTATTTTCTTGCGTAGCGTGTCATCTTGTTTATTTATTTTAATAATCCCTGTTATTGAAACGTCGTGAATGTGTGTTGATTTTCGTTGAAATGAATTGCGATGGGAGTGATAGTTTTGAGTTATTATGTTCATAGGTGGTTATTGCCTTAGGGAAATTCTGTTTTAGTTCTCCTACATACTGTTTTTTCGCATCTGTTGCATGTGATTAGATAAACCAGGTTTTGGATTTGCAAGTAATGTTATGTTTGACGGTGTAAATAGCGTTTGTTACGTGATTGTGTGGCGTTACTAGAGTACTTGCAGATGTTGCCCCTGTTTGAACCGCATTTGTAGAAACCTGCTGGAAGTTTTGACTGTTGTATGTCTTGTTGTATTCTTGTGATAGAAATTATCTTTACGGCCCTGATACGGCTTTTTCGGCCTTTGGTCGTACGGCATACGGGCTCTCGCACGCTCGGGCCCCGCTGCCGTACGACCTCGGGCCGCAAAAGCCTATCAGGGCAGTAAAGATTATTTTCATCACAAGAATATCAAGTTTGTATGCCAGTCCAAAATAAAACACTTTCTTCGACGGTAAACCCGCGTTTCTTTGACCTCCAGTTTGTTCAACCGCCATGCATAAAAGTGGGATTCTTGTGAGAAAACCCTCGCTTGAGTTGACGAATATACCCGAGGTTATCGCGATAGAGCATATTTAAATAAAAGAATGATACAGTTGAGTATGTACGTTTGGCAATGGTGTTGACGAAAAAAGGCAACGATAATAAAGTTACTAAAAATGATAAACCTATACAACAGCAACTCTACAGGCGCCTAAGAGGAGGCGGACTGGAAAACGGGAGTTTCGGGCATCGAATCAGCCGCTGTACAATCTGATTCATAAAGCCCCAATAGCTGCGAATGTTTAATAAACCGATCTCAAAATATCCTTAGTTTTCCAAGAGTTTTCTTTGAATAAGACCCATTAAAGACTGAAAAAGTGTATAACGCTGCCATGAGTGTCAAAGTGGCATGTAAATTCAAAGGTTTTAACGTCATTTTAGATTTCCCGCCATTTTCAAAAACTAATCATATGACATAGAAAATAAAGATTACAACAACAAAATGTTGGCCATCCTGTGTCGTGCATTCAACTAAATGGCATCATGCTTTCTTCTGGTATGATCACGATGTGTATGTGCAGGAAATACTTTTTTTGGTATTTTCCCGTGAGGGCGCCATTTTATGGGTGCGGCATCCGTTTATTATTTATTAAACCTGTTAAAACGTGTAGGCATGGTCCAAATCAGCGAGCAGTGATACTTCAATACACATCCTTCAGTTAGAACATTTACACGAACCAACTTTGGTTTGAAAATAAAATCATGAAAATAATGCACAACATTAGCAGCTATTGGGGCTATAATGTATGTTGCATTTTCGTCAGAGCACTCTAACAAGTTTCAGTGGCCAAACTGTTTCAACACTGATTTTAGATGATACTTCGATATTTTAAAATGCAAATCAAGATGCCATCAACATTGAGGATATGCTGATTTCTCTTGAGACTAAGATTAAAAACAAGAAAATTGTCCCTATTGTTACACAAATTCTGATTGTTAGTTTGAAAGTGTCAAATTCAACTACGCGCATTGCCTGTCACCATTTCGAAAATTATCATACATTAGTATACGTATTTTGCTCACTTTAGAGATCACTTTGTTTGATCCACTTGATACTTTCCTTCTATTGTCCAACCAAAAATATGTATGCCACCCTATCGATCTTATATATACAAATGATGAAGGCTGGGGACATCTAACTAAAGCACCGTATGCAAATGACAAAGAGCCCAATGTTACCTTTACAAGAGTTGCTCGGTAATTTTTGAATGCGCTTGTGTGTACTACCATATCTGTAACTACTTGGCTTTATGCTAATTGCAAAGCTTCCTATTGCAAAATAACATTAGAATATTGCAGAGAAACAGTATTCAATGAATATTGCAGAGTAATCACATATGTTATTAATCATAATGTTTATTGATCTTTGTCACACATTTGGGTAAAGGTTTGTTGGTCTTGTTTTTTTGTGGAGTTTATTACCTGTTATAAGCTCCCCTTTTAGTGATAAAAGCTGAAAGCATGGTATGTGTAGACTGCATTACATTCTTTGTTGTTTGGCCGTTTATCAAATATGTTTTAAATTGCCAGATTTCAGGGTTAACGTAATAAAAACGAAGACAAGCACTTTTTAAAATGTGACAGACAAAAGAAAAAAACAAACATACATCGATGGACAGATATCGTGTTGATAAGCTCCACAACGGGCCATACTTGGTAGTTACTGTTTCAAGTTGACTTTGTCACATATCAAGTTAACCTATGAGTATAAAAGTTAAAAAGTTGCCTCCTGTGGTGTATATTTTACAATGGTATGATATTGGAAGAAAACTGACAACACGACTGGAACTAATTTGGGATAATTGGATGGTGAAGTAAGGTCGTTTTAATCTGCAAATGTAAGCTCATCTGCTTTTCTTTTTAAGTCACACACTTGTTTTTATGAGTAATTTGTAATATTGCAACATTCAGCTATATGGCACCTAACACTTTTGAGAAATTTGAAAAAATATGAATATCCAATTATCCCAAATTAGTTCCAATCGTGTTTGACTGAGTTCAAAACACCTAAAATCAAATATGGTGTTTGGAACGAAATTTGCAAATGAAAAATAGAGTGTGCATTCGAGCATAAAGGAAAGGCGTGCATTCAATCACTCAAAATAATAAGACCCGTAGTTTATTCAGGGGCGGACTACGTATTTAAAATGTGACAGCCAAAGGAAAAAAAACACAACATACATCGACGGACAGATATCGTGTTGATAAGCGCCACATTCTTGTCATTGGAGCTAAAACGGGATTAGTAAAGATCTTTACGCAAAGCCCCTTCCTCAACCTTAAATGTTTTTAGGTAGCGTAATGCTTTGATCAACGCGAACTCTTCAACAAATCCTAACCGTAAACCCATTCAAGGTCAATTTTATGTGATTTACATACGGAATGTTCCTGTATTGAGCTGATAACATGCCGCGGGAGCTTAAAAGAAGTCTTGCCTGATTCTTGTGTTGCAATCGGTGTTATTAGAACAGGGTAAATGGTGGATTGCAAATAAACAAATTTGTTCTAGAGACTGGTTAAAATGGACCAACACTATATCGCTCAGGCACCCTGTATCCACAAAATATTGTATAGATTCTTCCTATTTCAATGATCACAAATTTAATTAGTGTTCTAATACATCGGATTTCTCCTACACATTGAATTCAATGTTCTTACATATTTGCATTGTGGGTAATGTCCTTGAAAAAAGGGCACAGTTTTTTTGCTGATGTTAGTATGATGTGTAAGTCCTGGGATACTGATTTTTTTGCGTTGTTATTCATATCATGTATTCAGATACATTTTCAGCGATGATGTTCTTGGTAATAGGATCAGATTTCAATCTATACTTCTTTGTAAGTGATTGCTTATGTGATGCAATAAGGGAAGACGCAGAACCCATCACTGACGTCGAAGTTCTGAGCACAGGGGATCTCGTTGCTATAGATACACATGGCAAACTGAAGTACAGGATCGGTGGGAGATGGTCTGATTCCATGAATACTTCATGCTGTATGATCGGTCTTGCGGCTGACGAGAATGATGTATTACTAGGAGTTGGAAGAGAATATATGGTACACCTTTGGTCAAATGGAACATCGTCGTGGAAGGAGCCACTACCCAACAGTGGTAGCGTAATAAAGGTAGCTTTTAGTCCTCACAAAAGGGAATTGTTCGGGTTAACAGCGCAGGGTAATAATATCGTTGCCGCAACATTTACGGATCCGTTTTGGAGTGACTCCATCGTGGATGGCAGCCCCGAATCGGCATCTGTAGATTTCGTTATGCTGTCCTCCACTTCAGTTCTTCGACTACCAGTTGACGAAGGACTCATTGCCATTACATCTGATCCGGGTTTCCTTCCGATGGCAAATTCCCACGGTAGATGCACATAATTTATCTACAAGATCTTCCAAACCAATTAAGGAGTAACGTTGCCTAATCGTTGTTTTTTTCCAAAAATGGTGACAATTGCTCCTTGGATTGACATGGGCAAATTTCACTTGCCCTACTATGCGAATTATACTTGACGTGATGTACTAGAAGCCAAAAAAGAAAAGAAAAGGAAGCGTTTGCTTGAATGTGTCCACATGCCTTACTTGTACCAACGCAAGGTTGCACGTCGTTTGATTTGGAAGCGCAACATGTCAAGGACGCTCGCAACATAGAACTTAACTTCGCCGTTTACCATCTCTGTCGAGTTAGCAATATGGTGTTGTGCTTTTCAGCGTCCATTTCTCTATTGGACACGTATGAACTTTGGCCGATACGCGACAGCCATTCAATTAAATTCATGTTTACGTAAGGCAAAATTTCAGAGGAATGCCAATTCATATCCTATAGTACTATTGGGCTTTTGTTTGATACCTTACTAATGTAATATATCATCGGGTTTTGTACATGAACTTAAAGTTCTTCCATCTCTTCGATCAAGTGAGCAATTTTAGTTTCACAACGCGATAGAGTTTGAAAAGGGTGGCAATACTAATGTAACTGCAATCTTGGTCGTTGTGGAATATTTTTTATACAGATAAAGAATTTCCAAAGTCCAGTACAGCAACGGCTGTGGATTTTGCTGTCACGTTGACGGGTGAGTTCTTGACATTGTCCTACTGTAATACTTATATCATCCGGTTATTTATACATAGTTACATATTAAGAGAGATTCCGTGCATAAGGGACCGGTGTCGGAACTAATCAACAGAAAGGAAAACATTTCGCGTCTGATGTTCTTTTTTTACTGTGCAGTCACTCAGAACCCTAAACGAGCATATTAGGTGCGTATATAAAAACTTAAAAGTCATTCTCTAAAAATGCAGCGAATGTTATGGACCGGTAACTTTTATTTGTCAGCTAATTGAGACTTGTTGTCGCAGTAGAGGAGCCAACAAAGAAACAAACTACACCTTATAATCAAAAGCTGAAGTGTATTTCATTCCCCTTCGGGCTGAGTTAATTGATGACTAATATCTTGACATACTAACGTAAAAATATATTGATGCAAACTTTACCCCATGTATATGAGAGACAGACAGACAGACAGAGATTACAGAAAAGTAGTTGTATGACACGTTATATGGTTGACTTTGTTCATGGGCTTGTGAACTATTTTAAAGATGTTCAAGATGCGATCGATATACGAACAACAGAAGGTTTTATACAGAACGGAGATGATTATTCAACGGAAATAAGAAGCTCGGACTTTGGTAAGTTCAAAATTAGCCATAATGAATATCGAAAATAAATAGTCTGGACAGTTGTTTTATCTGTAAGGAATTCTTCAGTGTAATTAATCTTGTTAAGGCAGGACGTTTTATCAAAAGTTATCCTTATCCTCCAGTTTATGAAACAATGATGTAGATACGTCTTTCAGATACGTAACTTACTCTAATAATTTCGCCATAACGTTTCTTTAATTGACAAAAAAACAGATAAAACTAATTTTGCGGAATATATATATATATATATATATATATATATATATATATATATATATATATATATATATATATATATATATATATATATATATATATATATATATATATATACTGTTTTCGGTACGTGAATTCTTTTGCTGATAGGAAATTATTTCTTAAACCATAAATGTGTCACAAATTATGCAAAAAGCAGCCAGTATATGTGGAAGCAAGCCGTCAGTCAAATTTAGTTAAGCAAGTTTGCTTTGTAGAAAGTAAGGAGTCCATCAATTACTATTGTAGACTTTCCCTGCCATCAGTTTTAGTCACAACAGAAATAACTAGTGACGACCACAGACAGGCCGAAGAAGGCCTGACTACTGACGCAATTATTCATAGTTCAACCGGTACAAATACTCAAGACATTGAAAGCATGGGAAGAGGCACGTCAAAGAGTCCACATGCGGCTGGTAAGTTATCTATAGCTGAAGATGTATTGTAGACATCATTATCATTGACACACATGCTGCTCTCAAGTCAATATCCCTCACGAAGTGTTGTTAGGGGCATATAATATAATACAATACAGCGATATGTTGTTATGGCTGAGGATTGTTTACTTTACTTTTCCCCATTATCTTAAAGTATACCCCCCAGTCTCAAAACCCAACAATCTGGCAGCCGAAAAATCGGACAGCAAAGCAAAATATCATGAAAAAGCGCGTAAAAATTAAAGGCAAGGACAGTATTAATGGTTGATTTTTTAATGTAATATTTTTATCATTAGCAAATTTCCGTGTTCCGCCGAGAAAGATGCTATCTAGCCTCTATCAAAATGTTGAGAGATGACATTTATGCGTATTTTCCAACAGATGAGTTCGAAGCTGTCGTACATCTTAATTTAACGCTTATAATGAAATTTAATGGGATATGGCGATTTAACGTACTGGGTATGAACAATGAAAGTCAAGGCAATCTCTGAGATGTCGAGGTCTGAAGTTTTAAATTGCAGGGTTTAGGCAGCATTTAAGTCATATGTCTTGCTAAAGTATAAATACCACCAATTGTTCCGAGTAAATGTGTCTCACTGCATTAATGAATTCGTATTTTCTCACATTGTTATGCACTTGAAATCGATAATGTCAATGTGTCGTCTCGAAATGCTATATAAGGGTGGGTGCTCGCGATACGAGTCTTATAAAATGCTATGCTCGGGGGAAATAAATATTTAAGATTGAAATTCTTTTTGGTAAAGCCTTAATTTGATAGAAGAATGAAATAATACTCTTTGAAGGCAAGTTCATGCATATTTTCCTTACAGCGGTTGTTCCTATGGGAGCATATTTGCCTCTTAACAACAACTAATGTCAGAGTAATAATTTTGTGATATGTCACCGTCTGTAGATGACAATTGAGAGGTGGCGGTTACATTGTTGGTAGTACTGACCGAATGCTTTCCAAAGCAACCTGATAAAGCCACATTTTCTGCAATGAACTGTCGCAATGTATAAACGTAAAATTCAATACTCTTCGAATGAAATTTTCTAATATGCCGAACGTAATCTTTCGTAAAATTTCAATAACTATATTTTGTGTCAATCCCTCTAATATATAAAATTCATTTCATACCAGGAAAGAAAGTACTTAATATGTTACTGACTTACACCGTAGTGTAGCACGCATTTCATATGACCATTGTTTATGCCCCTTAGATCTACACATGTCATGTACAACATGTTAAGCTACCTGTCGATACGTGCATGGCATTTCCCCACTCAACATATATAGCTTAGGCCAAAAGTAAATTGTGCTATTCCGATAACATGGTTTCAAAATAGGGTAGGTAGGTAGATCGGCAGGTATTTTTTCTAAATTTTTTTTTTAAATATGCATTTTTCAGGGGTTCATGGCGGATAAAAACTGGCCACAACATTTCCAGAAAAATGTATCATATATATAAAAGGAAAAAAAAACCATAAAAGACATCCTCTTTCAAGCAAAAATCAAATGCCAAGTAAAGAACGAGTGATTTTACGGTTTTTGTTTGAATTCTTTTTTTTTTTAAGTTCCTTGTTTACGTAGCTCTAAAAAGTTTAGGATCGACAGGTAAAAATAGGGTGCGTCGGTTATCGGAACAGCGCAATTTTTTGTTCGGCCTTATGAAGGTGACAGACAAAATATTTTTGTCTCATTGAACAACTTTGTCCATAACGTTTTTTTTTTCAGGAACGTCCGTCGGAATACTAGTTAAAGTTTTTACAGCCTTTTCGGTCGCTGCTGGAGCCGTAGTGATGATGTATGGACTTCGGAAATATCGCATGTACACTGGACGAAGAAAGTGCAGAAAGCCAGAGCAGCGTCAAGCCTGTTGAATCTTGTACGCTTCCTTGAAGATGCTGTCTGAAGTGAACTGTAAAGAGTTACAGGATTGATATATTGGCCTTGCAAGTCACAACAAAACACACTAATGTATTTTGGGGATTTAGTTCATTTAATTTTTGGTAAGTCACCACGGTCAAAATTCGATTATTAGAGGAAAAGAATAAAAATATATTACAGGACGGGTACACCTTCTAGTAAGTCAGGCGAATGTACCGTTAAAACGCTACTTTACATTATTTTTCTTTTCAATCAAACGTTAACATTAAGGGGGAAATGATACAGCAAAAACTTAATGAGCATAACCTAAAATACATACGCGGGTGTTCTATATTTTATCTTAACCACGTCGCTGATAAAACTGTTGTTGCGAAAACACTATTGATATTGCAATTTGACATGATGCAGGGTATGGCTATATACAACAATACAATGATTGACATCAGAGTAATGAGGTAAAAATTTTGCACATGTCACACGAGAGTTATATTCAAGCGTAGCTGATCTGTTGGCTAAAATGAAATGTAACTATGAAATGAGCACTCGATATATATGAAGATCCGGATACTATTTTCTCATGTGTTCATGGAATCTTTATATTGTTAATCAGAATATTGATATTTTCGTTTGCTATTTCAAATCGTCAGAGTAAAGTAGTCTTAGCCTGATAATGTAGGTCAAGTACGATTGCTTAAATAGAGAGAGCCTTTCTGTCTGTCTTAAACGTTATTTCAATATTTTCATTTACAACGTGTATGCTATCCTCAAGTCCGTTTTAAGTATAAAGTAAGTAGTGTGTACGTTTGAATAGCATACTTGACAGAGACAGCGTGGCTGTCGCTAATACTCGTTACATATCCAATGTACAACCTGCAAGTAGCAGCAGCTTTTGCACAACTACAAGTGATGTAGACAAATGATGGGTATTCAAATATACTTAATTATTTAAAGCACTTATCATGAATGAAACTGACACAAAGTAATGCACAATATACATGATTCCTCTTGTATCGCACCAGGTACAATGCACTTACCTGAAGACTCAATAAATAAAAACATTGTGATGTGAAAGATAGATTATATCGATATCGGAAAATTGATATCATTTGAAATCTGACGGTGTATTCAGGCAACGTTGCAGTGTTCAATGTGATCACTTAATGAAGTAAAAGTGATGTTTGAATCCCATGCTTTCGGGTAACATCACAGTGAATACATCTCGAAACGAAAGTTAACATCCTGAAATAATGTGCCCAAATCCATGTCGGCGACTTTTTACGCATTGTTAGGGACAATAAAAAGAATTTCATTGTATGGTTTTGTCTCTGAGTCATAGCATCCGATCCTTTCGGTGTTTTAACCCATAACCAAGACAGAGAAGACATGTCCAGGTAGAAAGGTCTTTTGTGCCTAAGGGAACTGAGGTAAACACAGTGTCATGGACTACACCGTGACTCATGGACATTCATTCATTCATTCATTCATTCATTCATTCATTCATTCATTCATTCATTCATTCATTCTTAGCTAAAGCAGTTTATGACAGTCAGTCTACATCGCATGATTCAGGGCACAACAAGAAAAATGCCATCAAATGAAAAGGACAGCGGACTGACAAGTACTTTCAAAGCTAATAGAGATTTTCAACGATCTGATGGTTAATCCTGATGTGATCAAGATACAGTCTACGAGTAAACCGTTAGGAAATTCAGCAAAATAGCAATCTGAAAAACATCAGAGGACCACGCTTATAAAGGGAAAATCTCTATTGACGTACGAGGTAGTTTCTTAGTGAGACTATCAACACCGTTTAATGGGACCCGAATACTCGCTTATGGCAATGGTTATTTCAATGAACGTAGCTTGCCAGAATACCGCAGCTGACACATATAACCTGAAAATATTTACACTACTGCCCTCATGAAAGTTAATTGAGCGGTTGCGATGGAGAACTATAATTACTATCTCTTTCCCATCTATAGCATGATGCATTTTATGTAACTAGCATTTCAATATCGTTAACGACAGCATTGTAACCGATCGGTTTATTAGGATTGATATCAACGCGATTTGACATCATGATGACGATCAAGGTCAACAACAAGAGACCACATATTTTGTGATGACGAAACTAAACGTGTCCTAATGATGTTTTATATCGAGTTGTTTTAGGGCAAGAAATAAACAAACAACGTTGTGTAATCGTTATGTTTATCATGGTATGAAATAAACTTGCACCATAGTGTTGATATCAGGAGTATGTTACAATATTATCGCAGATGTACTTTTGAACAACGTAGCACTCTACATACGTTACAGTGCTTTCACTTACAGTCAATTTGAAAACTATATTCGGATATTCTGACCGTATCTGAGGGAAGTGAATACTGAAAACCATCTTCTTAATCTTTGTACAGGATGTATGGGAAAGCACTTGCTTACATCTATAAAATCAATGAGTTATGAACTGGCATGCAGTCTCGAACCCAAAACCATGAATAAGTCTTATTCATGAGCATCGGCTTTATTTCTCCTCTCACCTTTGCTTTTCCATCCGTCAATATGAAAATGTTTTAGAGTATTGAGGGGGGGGGGGGATCTGAAAAAAAAATTAGAGTGCAATCGCGATTCCTCCAGCCCCCCCCCCATCGTTATTTTTGAACGCAGCCTTACTTTGTTCATCTTTCGCTCTGTCATATATTCGAAACTATTTGTATGAAAATTTATGTGCAGGACGTGAAGAATCGCAATGTAATCGTTATTTACATTTATTACATTCGACCCCGGTTTCAGAGAAATTAAATGAAACCATCGCAAAAATGAATTAAGGTAGCTACATACCTTTTAGCCACTTTCAGATTTTTATTTTTGTCTCAATTGAACACGTCCCAAACCCCAGTAAAGTATACATTTTCTGAAAGCCCTGATATAGAGCTATCCGGCCAAGCACAATACACGGTCATTATTTGCATACGAGTCACATGACAAGCGTTTTGCTGAACCTTCCAAAAACCGGTTTTCCCGGCCTTATGCGAACACGCTGCAAGATTTCCGGTTGGAATTTCTTCATTGACAAGCCTTGACAATATCCTTCAAAACCGTGTCTGCGATTTTTTCCCGAAGGCTCCATTTAAATTATATGGCGTGATAATTAAAATTCCTTGAAAATCACCTTCATCTAACACCTTTAAGAGCGCATAAAAAAAAAAACAAAGGCATATAAAGAAAATCCCAGACATCGTTTTGAAGGATTTGTCAAGGCTTGTCAATAAGGAAATTCCAACCGGAAATCTTGCAGCGTGTTCGCATAAGGCGGGAAAAACCGGTTTTTGGAAGGTTCAGCAAAACGCTTGTCACGTGACTCTTATGCAAATAATGACCGTGTACTGTGCACGGTCGGATAGCTCTATATCAGGGCTTTCAGAAAATGTATACTTTATTGGGGTTTGGGACGTGTTCAATTAGAGAAAAAAATAAAAATCTGAAAGTGTCTAAAAGGTCTGTAGCTACCTTAATGGTCACGACCATTAATTCATTTTCGCGATGGTTTCATGTATCGTGTCTAAAACCTGGGTCGAATACTGGCACGGTCTACCATTCATTCAGTATCTTTCAAGATGTCAAACAATATAAATTGTGTCTCGCATTAAACAAAATTCATGAATAATGGCCGACTTTGTCCCTTTAGTAGAACGAGGTTTCGCTACACGTTACGCGTTCGTCTAACGGCAGTGTCGTTGCGTACGCACATCCAACTTAGAAATTTTCAGTTTAATCACTTTTATGAGGCGATCATTCTCAAACCCCCACGTCACCTTTGAACTACATAGGCAGATTTTCTTCAATGCGGTGATTATGTCGTTCAGATAAATTCTCTATCGAGGTGTCCAAACGGAAGTACGTATACTTCTGTCGTTTGCCTTTCCTGACGTCGTCTGTGATATTAACTACATATACCGATGAATTTTAGTCACATACTTCGTACTAATATGATAAAATCGTTGCTGTTCCCGCTACTTTGGGGGAAACCCTCGTCTTCGATGACGTCACACTCGTTCGAAATGTACGTACGCAACCATGTATGTATGTATGTATGTATGTATGTATGTATGTATGTATGTATGTATGTATGTATGTATGTATGTATGTGTATAGCTATGCATGCATACATGTATGTTCGGGATTCTATTGAAACCTCACAGAAAAAATGTGTGTCTGAATGCTGATTTAGAAAGCTGTCACACGCCGTGGCTATCGCTTTCGGGTCACTTTCCCCGGGCCGTTATCGCGTGACGCTATTGGCAATCGGAGACTCTGCAATTAACCACATGCCAGATGACATATGGATGGTGTAGACCCGCCTGTATTTCAAGATTTCTTAGGCATTAAAACTTAGTACCGAAGAGAAATTTGGAACAGATGTTGCATGTCGATGCGCTTCCTCAGTGCCACAAGTGAGGAAGGGGTGGAAACAGCGTGTCTATTAGAGTGGCCTACTAGTCGCTTTGCGTGTTTTTTTCGTTTTTTTGACATTTAAATAAAGATTGTCAACTTATTCAGTCATTCCGTCTCTCCTATTGCTTTTTATACAGGTGCCGCCAACTGGTAAATTTCATGAATTTCGCAAAATCATCACAAAACATGTTTTGAAGGCTGATATACCGATTTTTCGTATTTTTGACCTTGACCCAAAATTTGGAGGGGAAAGTAGAGCTGTTCGTAACTGCCCTCCCACTGGCATACACGGAAAATATGCCCTCCCACTGAATTTTGATGCCCGCTGCCCTCCAGTATCTATAGTCTGCCCGCTCCCCACTCCCCACAACATTTTAGGCTCCCCTCTGCCCTCTCCCCACTACTGAAATTTCCCGTCGCCAACTAGATGTCTACTGGGCAACCCAGATCAATGCAAACCGTGGGAGCAGCTGGCAGTATAGCTTGGAACATTGCTCCCCTCTAAGTTAGGTGCTAAATCTCCCCTCAAGTTCTATCAACCACGCCGCTTTCCCCTCCCTCTACGCATCTTCCGGTGCCTACTGTCAAAAATTTTCTCCCCGCCCACTGAAAATAGTGAAAATTCTTCCCCGCCCACAGTAAATATAGATTTTTTCGCCCCGCCCGCTGATTAGTTTTGAATTTGCCCGCCCGCTGAAAACGTCGCACGAACAGCTTAGTTGGCGGCACCTGTTTATACCAACATTCCGCATGTGGTTTTGGCCAGGTCACGTGATAGAGGGGCTTTGCCTTCGTGTAGGTTTGTGCTCGCGTCACGGGAGAACAGGAAAGTGACCCGAAAGCGATGGTCACGGCGTAAATGATTGTTGGTTTCAGGTAAACATGATTGTTCACCGGTTGCCTTGACGCGATCTTCATCAAGCCTTGTCAAAGGCGACTTCATTTGGCACTTGCCACATAATTTCGAGTGAATGAAGGACAGCTTATTAGGGTGTGCCTGTCTGGTCATCATTTAGGAGTCCGCTTTATGTGGCAATACTTTTCTATTTCATCATTATCCGCAATTACTGTAGTATCGTCTTCACCACAACGGTCGCAAACCACACACTAAACCTTTCCAGTTTGTGAAATGGTCAGTGTACACGGAAAAAATGGAAGACGAAACAATAAATTACAAATAATAAACATTTATGCACAGATTAACATTGGTGTAAATAATGATCATGACCTATTTGTTCCTTGGGCTATCAGAACAAGTACGCCAGTTGTGACGTTTGCAAAGTGAGATCTGATTTTCAACAAAGGCAGTGTTATCGATTGATTCAGGTTTACAAAGAAATCGTCTGATTTTCCAGAAAAAGGGTGTTTCAATTATATTCTTATTCTAAACGTTATTTCAATAACACATTGCGCATGGACAGTGAATCGGCGTCCGAGTCATGTTGAGGTTAAAGGGCAGCTGTTACCCGGAGACCATCGGTCAAATCTCCGCGACTTTGGCAACGACTTTCCATTTTAGTATCCCTGACCTTTGGAACGCTTTGTCAAATTTCTCCCTTTCCTTTCTTGCTACAAAATTACAGAATTTACAACCCTGTACGTGATAATGAATTACAATACAACCTTGGACCTAATTAAGTTACAAAAACGTCCTTCTGGAAGGCAGCGATGCATAACCTGATATAAAACGTACTGTACTATACATTACCATACTAACATGGAAAATACATTTTAGAAGTTGACAATACCTCGTGACTGATCATCAGCGGCTGATTACCGACTGGGATAAAACACTTGTTAAGGTAGAACGCACCTCGGGGACAGACATTCAGACTCTCAAACTTTTACAATTCTCTCTTCTGATATACCACATGTGGGGGTTCATTTTAAAGCTCTTGGTGTAAGAAAACTTTTCACCGGCTTAGTTTTTCGAAATTCGAAATTTTTTTCATTTTTCTCCATAGAGTTAACACAGTGATGGCGGCCATTTGAATTCAAAATATCGGTAAATCTTGGGTAATTTGTTTCTCTAGTACCAAAATTTGCATGGTGACCCCATATTTTTATTCTTGATTTTGAAATAGAATGGTTGAAAGGTTCCTTAAGGAAAGTTTGAGCAAAAGTTTAAGTCTTTCACTTCCGAGGCGCATACTACCTTAAGTGTTTTAGCTAAAAGATTGGTGCTGACTATTAAGCTATATACAATATTAGGATTTATAAGAGACTTAAACGCCAAGTTTATCTGTAAGGCGCCCTTCAACAGCACAGTGGAACTGGCCTATCGACCAAACGAGAAAAGTTCTCCTCATGGAGGCCTTCACTCTTACCATAACATGGAATACTTTACGTCCCGTTTACATTCAAGATATAGAAGTGTATTATGTCCCTCTTAATAATGTTATTCCACTGAGCGGGGAATCTCGCTTCGTAGTCAGTCACATGTGAACTGCTTTTCGGATCCTCTATTCACCACACTTGCCTTGATTTCGAAAAAAATTGTAATTTGTTTTTCTCTTTGCGATTACAGTGAATTTTACGAATAGTTTATTCCGAAACGGCAGCTAGCGACGTTGCTTGATTATGAAAGTAATTGATGGGGACTCTGAAGGTTCGCGGTGACTGTACATACTAGTTTCAATGTTTTACAAGGGCAACTGTGCAGCTCAGATAACTCTATTTGTTTAGCGAGGTCCAGATGTCCAATACTTATGTATAGTACGGACACCCAAACGCGAAAAATGCATTTGAAATAGTGTATAAGATCTTTAATTAACGACCGTACCGTTACACCACAACGACCACGTTTTGGTCCGAAAGCTCGAAGGAACACAACACACACCGTACGTAATTTACATTCAACTTTCTTTTTACCTCGCGACTTTCACGATTTTGCCCAACAACGTCCTTTTTTCCGAGAAAGGTCTATCTGTCTGTTTGTGGACTTGCACTCTCAATGCGTTCCCACACATTGACATGGAATCCGTCGGTTAAGGGGGGTAAGATGTAAGACAGAAGTCTTTCCTTGGCGTACCTATCGATTTCAACCGGGGGCCTTTCCCCTTCGGATTCGAACGCGGTAACTTCTTTGAACCAAACTTCCCATTGTTCCCAGATGTAGAAGCCCGGAAAGCCTGGAATGGGGCCCTCATCCGGCGGCAACTTCGATGCGAATTCACACTTTCTGAACGACTTTGCGACCGGGGGATCTAGATTCGACAAGGGGAGCTCATTCTCGGAAACGGCTCCCACAAGGTCGAGGTCGGGCTTTTCCCCGAGCCTGGTAAACATTTCGTGCAGAATGTGAGACTTCAAGTGCTCGGTGACAATGATGAGATGACGTATCGACCGATTGCGTTTGATGCTGTCGAACACGGACAGCAGATCTCGGTCGTCACCAAAGTGTTTCACGACAACGTATCTCAGAAATTCACTTTTCTCACTTTTCTCTAGCGCTTTCGAAAAAGACGCGGTCGCTTGCTCGCGGTGCTGTTCCTGTTTGACTCGTCGGGCACCGCTGAACATCGGGTGACTGCTCAGATCTCTGTACGATCTTCTGCTGGGGGACGGCGAAGAATCCGGCGTCCCGTGGCCGGAATTCAAACGTCGTTCGGTGTTGAGGGAAAGTTTGCTCAGAGATTTGCTTTTAAGGATAACATTAGCCAGCGCTTCCCTTCTTTCGGCACTCAGGAAGCTTGACGCAAAATTTGTGCTCAGGGATTTAAGGTTCTTGTGATCGGACAAATCCTTTGCGATGTCACGGAATAACGTCTCCGCTTGCCTACGACCATACAACGAAAAGTGTTCGAGACACTGGTGATGGGTACAGATATCGCGTTGTGGTGTTTCGATTCATCGACGTTGATGCTCAGGCGTAAATATCTGAGACTGGTAGAGGCGGCCAGTGCTTCACTGACATGTGGCAAGAATTTCGAGGGACATTCGCCTTCGATTTGCAAACCGACATCTCTAAGGCATTTGTTATGCCGTATGACAGAAGCTGTCATCGATTCTAAAGAATGCGGGATCGAGATCACGAATCTCTCTAAATGACTGGCCAAGCACAAGGTATCGAACAATTGAGGTTCCATGTCTGTGAACGAATACGGGTAGTTGAACACAAGGTTTTTTAGTTTAGAGGCGGCACCGTCGTCTTGGTTGGTGCGCACGTACTCGGCGATGACGGTAGTCAGGCCGGAGAAAAACTGCGACGTGCAGCGAGCGCTGAAAATACTGAGCGTGTTCGGTTCGCTCTGTATGGCGGGGGCGAGTTGCCACGCGAAATCGACGCGATTGCCCGATTCGTGCAGGCAAGTCAGGGCGAGCTGAATCAGGCGGGAAAAGTACTCTGTGTTTGGTTTGGTCGTCGATAGGACATTCGTGAAGGCTTCAACAGCTCATCGGCTGCGGACGACAACAAGCCTGCGAGAAATAAACAAACGTTGTGAAGCTCTTCAGACTCCACGACGGCAGTGAGAATACTCTTATCGTGTGCCTCACCACTTCTGTGAAGATAATAAGCGGCTGTATACTCCTGAAAGGTTTTGTGCAAGAAAACCCAGTATTTACAGTTCTCGACACGAGAGGCGCCATATTCTTGATGGAGAAATCCTGCCTCTAACATATCTTGGGTAATCCCATTCCTATCAAGATCAGCTTGCCTGAATAAGCTTCGCTTTTCTTTTAGGCCATCAAACGCCATTTTACCCAACTTTGATAACTTTGATTGGAAATCTCCAGGAATTTCTTTACACTGTGACACGGGTGAGTCATTTTCTTTAAGAATCTCTTGATGATACTAACGATTATCTGACGATAGAGTTCAGTCACCTTATTACCCCAGAGCGCCCTCTCGCTGTCTTCCCAGAGAACGCAAAGTAATACAGCGTTCAACGGATTTGTGGTCAGTATTTGTATATTGTCGTCTGCTTCGATCATGGAAATCAAACTTTCCGCAGCACCTTCGTCGGATTCGAAATATTTCTGGATGTAACTTGACACACTGTCCAATGTGAAACCCTTGATAATGTAGTGGCCGTCGATATCTGTGACCAGGTGATGGCGCTCTGTGCTGCGAGATGTTGCAACTACAGTTGCCTGAGGCAGAAATCTGCGTTTCACAAGCTTTAACACATCACTCTTCCACGTCGACTCCAGTTCGTCGACTCCGTCTAAAAATATCAACACCTTATCTTGATTTTTCTTTATGAAATGTTCTAAGTGGCCTTTGTCAACGTCCGTATCCTCGGGGAGAAGTTGATCAAATATTGCATCGATGAGTTTGCCACTACGAGTAACTTGCCTCAAATTCAAGGTAAACAGTAGATCAAAATTTCCCGCCCATTCCAAATCGTCCGTTGCCCAATCTAGCGTGAACTTCCGACAGAAAGTGCTTTTGCCTACGCCGGGCTCTCCCTCGACTAAGATTCTATTGCAACGGCCCGACACAAGTCGTTTTCTGAAATCACTTTCCGAGCTTGAACTTTCAACACCGCGCTCCGTTCTCGACGTCACTTCTAGCTCTGTGTAAATGTCAGTCGTTCTAAGTTGGAATCCGGCTTCAAACCAAGGCGTCGGATGGATCTTGCTACTGGAGTTGAGGTAGTGCGCCCTCAATAGTTTAGCACACGATTTCGCAGAAGCCGATTCTGGAAATAATGCGAAAAGAACCCGCTGATATCATACCTGTTTTATAAAGCATTTCAAAGGATAATTTCCGCAACTTGGTTTACAACAAAAACTTACCCATAACTCTTTTACGTTTTCTGCCATTTTTGCATCTTCGATACCCCATCAAATATTCTGTTACCATGCAATATGCACTCAAAATGATCTTGCGTGAAAAAATGTCTTGAACTTGAAATATCTTTGGGAAAGGTAACGGTTTTGATTTATTTGGACATGCAACAGTTTCCCTTTGCAGTGACTGAACTGTGAATTTGAGTATTTATTTATGTTTACCTGCTTCACCGACTCCAGAATTATTGTGACCATTTGAGAAGTCGACGCTGTCGAAGCTTTCACCTGTGTGTACGGAAAATAGTGCGTTAGTTTCTTGTATAATTTTCGTAACGAAATTGCTCAGCAACGCGTGCGATCAAAGGAGATTTTTTCCTGACGTTCCAGGTCAGGTTCAGTCAAAAGATACGATCAGCATGTCGAATATTGAAAAGACCGGTTACTGTAACTTTTGATGAGTGTATTTTGTTATGCCAATTAAGTTGTTCTGCTCACTAAGGCATATTGAGACACACAGTGTTCAGCTCGTCATAAAGTCAGTACATTTGCAACCTGCATTGTTATTGTTCACACGTGGATTCTGTTCTAGAATTCCAACAAAAACTATAACGGTGTCTTTATACGACGAACAGACGCTTTGCTCAAAAGCTGAATTGTACCTATTTCAACACCAAGGGGATGAATGTGGTTGACAAAACAAAAATGGTGAAGAAATCATCAAAATTTACACCTACTCCTGCTGGCCCTTTAAAATAATTCTACCCAAAGTTTGTCTGTCCATCCCTTATTCCAAAGAGTTCATGTTGGTCACTGAAGTTATCAGCAATAATCACTTCACATCACTTTTCATTATTTTTGTTCCACTCAGAAACGAAACATTATCAAATTTCTTATCAAAACATGAAATTTTTAGCTGTCAGATCTCTGATCTCCCTTCGATGAGTTGGCGCTGGATTACACTGTCAATACATAGAACCCTCTCTCCATACAAGTCCATGCATAGACCCTCCAAAAATCTATGGTCAATGCATAATGACAGTGTTGGTGTTTATAAAAAAAAAACGTTGTCCAGTACTCACGACTTATGATATGACTGATCTTATAATATGTCAAACTATATGTCAAACAATTGTTTCACGTGGAGTTTAAAACATGACAGATGTGTGACGACAACTGTATTTGTTGTCAGGAGAGTTCACAGATGGAAGTTTCAGCGGGGTAACAATTTCTTTGCACAGATCAGTTGTATGCGTGACTACGTTACATTGGTTTGAAAGTATCTTCTTTGGACATCGTGAATAATCCTCGCCTCTAGACTAGACTTGGAACCTGGAACCAAAACATCACTGACAGTGACACATGCACTTACCCGAATCAAGCCGAATGTCACCGATTTTCACCGAAGATGCATCACCCGTGACAACTACGACATTTCCATCACCTTGGACGTTGATCCTCATTGTGGGGGGTCTGCGCGACACCACTATCGGTTCCTTTGTCTTTTTCCTTTTCGATGATGGAGAGAAGACAAGGCTTCATTAATTATAAGAATGATACTTCCATAGTTTTTCATCATCTAAACCCCCAGCTTATCAGTCGTGCCGCGATAAAACGCCGACATGTTTCATGCACATGCAAACGTGCAGTCAATACTTTTATCACACTATTTATACTTCCGCTCAATTGAACTTTCAAATGTGAGAACATTCTTGGCTCAATATTAAAATTGACCTCTACGAAACAATTATGAGGTCACCGACCGTTTGCAAAGCGTAATTCTTCGATAGTAATCCTTATAAAGATTCAAATGATATGAAATTACAATTTCATGAAAATCGAGTTGCCTTTTTTCAAGAACAAGTAAAAACATAGTGCATTTATGCACATACACATCCAATCACAATAACACAAAGCATTCGATATGGTACACAGAGGAATGTGATTATTTTTTGTCTCTGTCTGTCTGTCTGTCTGTCTGTCCACTCTCTCTCTCTCCTCTCTCTCTCTCTCTCTCTATATATATATATATATATATAAACACCAATTACTTCAAGTAATAACATCATATTACAAATTAATAATATCAGTTACTTAAGTTTCTTGCATCGAAATTAAGTAACAGATATCAGTACTTTGTACTTGAAGTCATATAAGGTTATTCCCAAAATACCGGGCTTTGTGTCCGAGTACATCGTGCAGCGGAGGTATTGTCCCTGAGACGCGTAGAGTCTCGGACAATACCGAAGCGTACGATGTACAAGGACATAAATCCCAGCATTTTGGGAATAACCTTATTATTATACATCTTTTTAGTCCAATTTTACACGAAAAAAGTCGAAATTGAGGCGTCTTTTGGATGCCCGTCGCGCAATGTACTGAGCTATCGCGAGCAGACTGGGAACACGTTTAGCGCGTCCTCTACGCGCACAGAACGAAATTTCAACCCGCGCTGCGCAGTGCACATGGTAGAAATTCTACGTCAGCAGCATAATTTCACTTGAATTCACAGGTTTTGGACAGACCATGATTTAATTTCTGAAGTACTGAATGCTAAGAAGTGTAATATTCTTGTAAAAAATGTAAAATATTCTCTTCTTTTTCCCCCATGTTGACGTAAAGGTGTGTTGAGGTCAAAGGTCAAATAGCGTCGAATAACACCTGAAGTTATTGTACTCCGCGTCAAAGTTATTGGACTCCGCGTCTCCCGATACCGAAACTTACTGTACGACGAAACTCCATAGGTTACAGACGCAGGTGTATAATAATTTGTGTTATTATTTAGTACGCTCTGCTTTTAGCATCAAGCACTGCAATCTCCGACGACGACATCTATATAGTTATTATTTAGTACGCTCTGCTTTTAGCATCAAGCACTACTATTTCCGAAGATGACATCTATATACTTTGGTATACTATATATATATATATATATATATATATATATATATATATATATATATATATATATATATATATATAATATATATACTGTACACGTTGGCGTACATAAAGATGTTTGAAGCACTGCTGCCTGCGGATATACCTAGATGCAAGTAATGTAAGTATTGTTCTGTAAATGTTAAAAAGTGTTGTTTTTCATTCTGTAATATTTATTGTTGCCAACATATATCTTGTGGACAAATTTCAAATCAAAGATATTGACAAACTCAAGGTTGTGTATTACATGTTCATGTTTGAAGAAGACTTTTAGGTGCATCTACATGCAGAATTATTCAAATATTTTAATGTATGCCAACATGTCTCTGGTGAAACAATCATACATAGTATTTACGATTGTAAGAGCAGCACTGAAAAAAAAAATCAGCAATGCACTGATGACTGCCGTATGTAAATTGGACTGGAGTTGCCACAGGGAGACGTTTTAATAATTTAACTTTCATCAGTATCGTTCATCAATATCAGTAACTCGCTGCTGAACTTTATGTTTAATCACCTCAGTAGTAATATTATTTTCCTTCAGGGTCCTGTACAGTTGGACGGGAACTCCAAAATTTCAATGTTAGATATGAATCTTCACGTCAGACTCAAAATGAATAAAATGTGACGATGGCACATTTTTTGACTTGATCACCCTCATTCATCATGTTAGTTCTGTTATGAATCATCCCATTATAATAAAGCCATCGCCTGCGCCCTACAAACCTCGTATTGGCGTGACATCGACACGCGACTTAAGAATATTCGCAACGTACCGGTAAAAGTGTTAGTATATTAGGTCTACACATCAATAGCAGATTTCCTATACGATAGGTATGTGAAATCAAAACAACACATGTTACAAAAACTGCGCATTCAACTCCACATGTCACAAACACCGCTGTTACAGTAGTACAACCGAGCCGCATCATCAAAACATGCATGAATCATTTCTTAACCTTGAGAGCCCATATGATCTTGAAGACTCGACGCCAGAGATGCCAAAAACGACCCGTTTGTTGTTGTTTGTTTGTTTGAAATGTTTCTCCTCGCTAACTTGTCCAATCAGTTTACTACATGTCAATCATGTCACTGCTGCCCCTTCCTTGCCATTACAAAGTAACGAACTGAAGATACACGGTACATGTTATTGTTATGCATATTACTGTACTCAAAGGAACGACACGTCATCATTCGCCCTCCCTTTCAATGACGGCTTTGAATCGACGTGCATCGCCCGGTCATCCACCCCGTCACCGACCGACTATACACGCCGGCAGATCATTCAACAAGATCCACGTCGACGCATTATCCGACCTGCTGTGTGTGGGCCCATCGTCGGACTCTGGTTTGGCTGCACCTGCCAACGGCCACTCCACGAGACCTCGACCTGTAAAAGTGTTTATAGGACCTTGTGACCTTTCACTATCTAGCGTAACCACAGCACAAAAAGGATTGACTGTGTTGCGTGAGACTGTATTGTGTACTTTAAATGGCCGTTTTCCAGAGCTGCTCATTCATGTGTCAGATAACTCGGGCTGTAAGATATGAGTCATACACTTCCCTGCCATCAAAACCATTACGTCTCCGCCAATTTCTCAGCTCATTTTACGAAGATACTGCGCTATCAAAACTAATAAGGAAGATGAGGATATCTGCAAACACGGATGTAGCCCACCTTCACGGATAGATCATAACAAACAGACCGCGCCGGGGCTGATTCACGCGTGCACTCTGTCACCGCTAATGCATTGTAATTGCCAGACTCATGTATAATATTGTCATTATCATGGATCCCTAGCTATGAGTATTGAAAGACGAGGCGAGATACATGTTAGCCTGATATCGTTGTAATGCAGCCACACACAGATAGGTGTGTATAATTTGTGAACGCCGAGATGTTTCTGAACCGCGACTGTTTTTTTTTTTTTGAACGCAATGATTCTGATAGCTACAAATTAAGAATTGTATATTACTAGGTCTATATCACATAATCATGTCTTTTTTAAACACAACCCCTACACTCCACTGTCAGGCTCACACTATCAGGAAAAATATTTGACCGTGACGAAGAAGAAAAATGAACGACCGTGTTATCCGGAAGCTGAAATATGACATTGCATTAATCTCCGAAATGTGAATACGTTAACATACAGTATTCTGGGTGACCGTTATCGAAAGACACAGAAAATACGATGTACCCTAGCCTCTCTACTGAAGAAAGCATGTTACACATCTTTTCGAAGCCGTAACAGAAACACACCAACAACATTCGCTTGTTTTTACGTACTGCACGACAAGGCTACCCGGTGCCAGGGGCAGTATTCCTCGCCCAGGGCGGCCACGAACTAAATCCAAATACAGATATCCATACGATTCCACTAAAAACTCTACAATCGATACGGAATTTCAATTTGTAAGACATCACGCCCTAAAATGCAAAAGGTTGGCCTTACCATTACATTTTCGCTCTGACAGGAGCCTCCACTGCAGCATTCATCGGAAACTGCGCTTGCGCGGGTGAAGCCTTGAAACGCCACCACACGGCCACACTACGACTCGCAAGCGAATCCCGGCTGGATAAATAATCATCATGAGTTATAAGCTAGGATGTCGCTGCGACGATAAGGAGATCCTTAAGGACGTAAAACACCACATATTTAAACGGTAATCTAAGGAATTGTGTCGTAAGGAGCGAGTTCCTTCGCTGGAAAGGGTGCGTTCGCAGTGGTATACCGTACTATAATAGTGAAGAATTGCAACTGCAAGAACTGCAGACTACGTATATACTGTAGGGCCAGGGCAAATTATTTTCTGTACCGATGGCTTTCCTACATCCAGTATTTTATCACTCGTAGCCACAATTTATAAAAGTATTTATTCGGTATTCTGGGCCACCGGTATTTTTACAAAACATGAAAAATCCATACAAGTGAATATATGTGTAGGTGTGAGGATTTTGCGAATTGAGTCAGCTTGTAAATTTTAATTGTGTAGAGGTAATGTAGTAACATTCTGGTATAACTTTTGTGTGTAAATTACAATACAAGGGGCATATGAAACAAAATGGAATTCAGTTAGTTTCAACTTGGTTTAATACGCATAGCATACACACTCTATTCGCCCTAGGTCACAGTAACTTTTGGATTCGTCCCCAGGCTCTTTCAATATGCAAATCGTGATTGGACACTCGAAAGTTACAAAGTGCTCTCCGAAAACATCAGTAGTGACATAGCTTAGATATTTGTCAACAACTAAATCACTTTTAAACAAGCAATATGTGTCTAGCTTTGAATATGTTTCTAGGTTCGTCCTCAATTCAATTTGTTAAATACCTATATCAAGTGTTCTCTGTTTGAATTCAGACAAGAAGATAGACTCATTGCCTACTGTCTGCAAGTTCCAAATTATACCAAAATCGCTTGAAAATGACGCACGCCAGCACGGGCCATGATCTTTTTTGATGATGACAAAGTGCCCGCTTGTAAACACAATTTATTTATTCCGTTAAAGTGTAAGAGTGTTATCAGTTTCATTGGTTCGCCTCACATTGTTATCTCTGTCATGACGCTGGTCCCCATGTCTGCCTAAAGAGCTAGACAGACTACTACTAGGCTCAGCCTAACCCCATAATCCCATTTCAAAAAGTCCTTAAAGCGAGAGAGAAGAAAAGGAAGGCAACAGACAAGAACGACGACAAACTTCAGACTCGGTCACAATCCGAAACTTCTGTAAATTATTAAACCGCCAAGTATCGTTCAAGCAAGGAATTTGGCGAAAAAAACACGTGGTATTCAGTGGTGAGAGTATGATATTCAACAGCAATATGGAAAATGTTAAATGGTGTCGTACTTGACGTGAAACATCAACATTTCACCCTTTTAAACTTTCGCTTTAATACGAGGGAGGGATAGGGTTTGTGATATAAACGAATGAACTTTGTCTGCCGAACTTGGGGGCGACAATCAGAGAGGGTCTTTTGACGATGATAACCTTGAGATAAAACTCAATCAGTTTAATTGAAAGTATGCCAAGGTTGAGCTGTTAGTGGACTTCAGGACAGTTGACACTGGAGGTGCAGCTTCCAGGCGCGATGGTTCGCGTCTTTACGAATCCACAACCGTATCTGTCGACGAAATGTCCTGGCCAGACAACCTGGGTTTGGTTTTGATCGGCCAAGCTATTTAATTCAATTCAATTCAATTCAATTCAAGTAGAAATTTGCCGTCATACTCATCATATACAAATTAAAATAGTACAACTAGCAAAAGCATTCTATAAAAAGGGACGCTATTACACATTGAAATGCTTAAAAACACACACAAGGTAGCGATATACAAAAATTGAAACATAGACGGAAACAACAAAGGACCAACTGGAGGTTTAAAACAACTACATCGAGTTTGAAACTGCTGATGGAAGAAATGACTTTTCGAAGAGGTTTTTCTTTGCACGAGGAACCCGAAAACGTCTCCCTGACGGTAGTTTCTGGAAGTAACCATGGAGAGGGTGATCAGAATCATTGACAATATTCTGCGCTTTCCTTTTCACTGCCAGCTGGTAAAGGTTTACAAGGGAATTTTGACGACAGCCAATAATTTTTTCTGCCATCCTCACAATACGAGACAGCTTACTTCTGTTTCTGACAGTCCAATTTCCATACCACAAAATGATGTTATAGGTTAAAACACTCTCAATGAGGGATCTGTACACCATTTGTAAGATATTTTGACTCACATTGAATGATTTTCGTTTCCTGAGAAGGTGTAATCTTTGTTGGGACTTTTTCGCTATATAGTCAGTATTTTCATCAAATGTGAGTTTTTCATCTAGAAATGAACCTTAGTATTTGAAACATGAAACGACTTTAACAGAATCATTGTTTATTGAGACAGGAGTAAAATCCGGTTAAACGTTACGACTAATTACAAGCTCTTTTGTTTTACTAATATTCATATCTAAATAGCTATCTATGCACCAGTTCTTTAAAATTTCAACATTATGGAAATATTCAGAAAGAGAATCTTCCTTTTTGAGTAGCCCAACAAGAGCCATGTCATCGGCAATGACAAAACAAGATATTGCAGTATTGCACCTCATGTGATCTGTGTAAATAGAAAATAGAGTAGGTGATAACACGCAACCTTGTGGAGCACCAACATTCAGTACAATTTCCTCTGACATGTAGCCATTTACACATACCCGTTCTGGTCTTTCTCTAAGAAAATCACTGATCCAGAGAATTATGTTGGCATCGACATTCATATTGATAGGGCGTCTGAGAAGAACATATGGTTCAATGGTGTTGAAAGCGCTTGAACAGTCTATAAAAAGAATACGAATGTATGCATTTGCGGATTCTAAATGTTGAGAAAGTAAATTAAAAAGAGTGATAGATGCGTCTTCAACCCCTCTATGAGCTTTGTACGCAAACTGAAACGGATCTAATTTATCAGCCACATTACAAAGCAAATGCTTCCGCACAATACCTTCCATACACTTGCTCAGAATTGATGTTAAGGCAATGGGACGATAGCACGACAAGATCGTCCCCATGATGATGATTAAAGGGACAGGTCACAGGAACGGAATACCTTGTTCTTCGCTTTCTGCTGTGCCATACATTTATTCAGGAGATCAACTTGCTATGTGATCGGTCACTATGTTGTCAAGACATAGGTATGCACCGTGTAACCGTCGGTTCAAATATAATCGGTCAGCATTTTCGCACTACCGATCTCAAAACCAATCGGGACGGTTCCTAGTTGTAATGTGAAGAAAGTCGCTTTGTGAACAAATGTTTAAAGTTTGCCTGTATAGTTTTCACGCCGTTGTGCCTATGTACTGTTATAGTCTTCGCGTCAATATATCTGAGAAGTCATCGATAAAAAAACGAAGTCATACTAGTATTTCGTGAACATCACCACTACTTTTTTCATACAAAGCAAAGTTTTTGGCGATGAGTAATCTTCGCCACAGTGTCCAACATTTTCGATTCCCCATCGATGAATAAGTCTAGCAGCCTAACGTTGCCATATAAGTTTGAATTCACATGCAGAAAATTTAAAAGTAGTATTCGTCACGTACTTTCTGGCATTCTACGTATACATTGAAACATGTTACAATACTTTATCCAACACACTGATGTTTGAAGGAGAATGAAAAGAATGACTAGGAAAAATTAGCTGAACCTTTGATAGTATTCTTATCATGTATGGTATTCTCATCAATTACTTATAATTTATTCCGTACTAGTAAAACAGGCAGGTTCCTACCTTGCAGACGTCGTGTCGTGCGCCCTCTTCGGCGAGGTGAAAAGAGTTCCTAAAGTTGTTGACTGGCAGATGTTTGAGAGAGGATCAAGGTGGCTAACGAAAGTCGCCGTAACGACCATCCCTCACCGTAATTAACCGTAGCAAGAAAACAGTGGAGCTTATGAGTGACGTAATCGGATAATGAAGGGTTTTGTGAAAACTCCTTTGTCAAGTTTTTCTTGAAGTTGTGACAAACAGGGTGCTGACTACCAGCAACAACAACAATTAGTAAGATTGTGTTAAGTACGTGTAAATGGTACTGAGAGAACTTCTCCCTTCCAATAAATCAAAGTAGGAGTCATGTCATGGGTGATTTAACAATACAGTTAATTCCGCTCCACTGTCCATGGTGAAATTGACGTTGCATTCAATTTCAAATGAGGTCCATTGCATACTTTTGTTAATTATCTTTAATTTGATGTTGGGTCATAGACATTGGAAGAAGGACTGTCTATGGTTTGATTGATATCTATCCGTTGGTTGACGCGATGGGTGTTCCGCTATTGTCACCTTCAGAATTCGTGATGTTTGGCACCTCTGAGTTGACTTGTTGTTGTGCAGTTGTTTTTCTTTTTCATCGATAAAAAGTCAATTGGAGAACATCTTGCGGACGGATTCACGAATGGCCGCATGATTTTGAAGTGATGTACCATTCGAGATCGAATCAAGCAACGTTTACGTCTTGAGGTTGGAGGCTCCGCAAAGTTGTTTCGGTCGGGCGCCCTCGGCAGTGCACGTAAGATTTTCAAAAGTATGCATGCATGGGTATTAAATGTCTCCTCGTTGTTAGTCTTGCGCTTATATATTTCATGTAATTTGATGTCATGTTTTGCCGTGGATTTTTCGTGTGTGTTCCGGGTGTCACGGCATTGATGATATCCAGTCGCTGACAAACACCAATTAGACAGTGTGAAAGGCACAATCGTTATGACGTAGCTTCCGCAGCCCTTTGGTGTCTTAGCCTACAAGTTGAATGTTGTTAATATTTAAGACATGCAAATTGGCACCGGGACACTGAGATTTCGCCGAGAGGCTATTCGAAGCACAGTGTTGTTGTGAGCCGGGCGGACCTATCAGCCAGGTCGGTGAGAGTCAAATAAGGGCGCGTTAGTCAATACCACGGAGCATTCAAATCACCGGCCAGTTTAACGCCGACAACACACTCTGCCACAGGCGCTGCACTTGACCGTAGGTGCGATTTTTCACTGGAGCTTTCGGCCGCTGAAACTCTACCTGAGAGACTCGACACCGTGAGGAAGTCTTCAAGCCACAGCAGCCTACCAAACGTCAAAACTCTAAAAGGTGACTTCCAGGAGAAAAGTCTCGGGGAACTAATAACTGACGTAGGGAAAATGTCGACGAAGACGCCTTTAGTGAAATCCCTGACACTTGCTGTAGTGACACTGATTGTACTTCTGTGCAGGTAGGTGTTGGCGTCCTATCATGATCAGTTTTAACATTTGAAAACAATTCATTTCAAAAAAAAATATATCTTTGTTTTTAACTTCTGCATATTTCCTTGTTTGTTATTTCTGAGTTTGTTTGTACAACGTCCGGTTGCTTTCTTCTCTTTCACCTCTGCTAACTAAGCCGCTGTACAAATTTCTCGCAGAATCGAGCCGGTCAGCTCCGCCACACACAGATCCAGCTCTCAAAGGGGCCTTTGTCGATTCGGAAACACGGTCGGCTGCTGCTATGGTTGGAAAAGAGGCAGAAATGGTCAATGTGAACGTAAGTTTCTGACTTATTACGGCTACAATCCCTTCTGGAGGCACTGTGTTGTGGTCAAGGTATACTAGAACCTTTTTGACTTTAAAGACTTGCCCTTGGGCGTCGGTAGCAAATTAAAGGATCAAAGTTTAAATAGCGCTCTTGGCAGCGAGGCTGTCCGGTTCAGACTGCATGTACTACAGCTTACCTACGTTAGTTACTCCATGAAAAACTTAACTATTTTGTCTTCATTGGCACTTCAAGCCTTTCTATCCACATCCTAGACCTCAGACCAGAGCATGGTGCGTCACACCGGCCGTGTTATCTTTACATCTTTTATCAAAACAAGGGAAAGTTATCAGTAAAAATAAACACAGACGTGGCTTCTTGCTCAACTCCGCTATTCATGGTACGTCCGTGCGCTTTTTGTCCAACGCACCTCTCTGGCGAATGCATCAGGTAGTGAATTAGCCGCCCGACAAAAACAGTGTCGGTGGCCCGGCTGCAAATCGGGAAAAAAGCCTTGGTTGTAAACAGTGGGTTGTCATTGACGTGTGGCCATGGTTTGTGTCTCTAGTTACCTCGTAAAGGCTCGTACATGCGGCTCGGTATATTGTGCCTACACGGTGAGTCAGCGTGTGAATTTAAATCACGGTAGCTCCATAGATAGACTGTGATTAATTTAATAGCGAACAACTGGCGAAGATGCACGATCACATTTCAAGTTGCTGTGCATTGTCCTAGATGAAATTGCTGTCACTGAAGCTTATCGACATGTGCTAGTTGTAAGGTGATGTCGTTCAAAGGTTGAAGACCAGCATCAGAAAAATCAGCCGCGTTCTTTCACGCTATAATTGTCTGTCGTAATCTCTCCGTTGAGGTAGAAGCGAGTCTCACTTCTACCTCCATGGTCCCTCCCTCCCTGCATTAAAACTGGTCATACTGGCGTCGACGGCCTTCTTGCAGACGCTAGGACCTTGGCTCATGGACGATTTCATTGGAACTCTATCATAAAGGGGAAAAGGTGAATGGGCCAGAAAAATCAAGAAAGCTCAAGGTATTAACAAGATGGACCTGTAGAGCGCAGGCGCGTCACGGAAACATCCCATATGGCTTCTTTCATCCCACTATCGTTAGACTGGCGACTTAAAAAAGCTCACATGACGGCATTTTGTTCCCAATTGCCAAGAACTACAAACCAGCAATCGTTGTTAGATTCATAGAAAATCGTACTTTTGTTTTTCAACTCGGAAAAGTATCGCAGCGACGATAGAAATTAATTAGTCGAGACTTGTTAGAGGGAAAGAGGGCAGCTCGTGGTTTCAATTGCAGCCTTTACGCTGATTAGCTGCTTTTGATACACTGAAAAGGACTATTTCGCGGATTTTGTCAAAATTGCACACGTATTTGTGATGGGTGGACAATGGGTTTGTTTTGAGTCGTTGACCCGGCGACCCGCATTCGAGGTAATAATACGTGACCTCTGACTTCAAGAGGCCAATCAAAGCCCTTTGAGTGGCCACAGTACTACGGCCATTCATTTGATACTAGTAGAATCTGTGCATGTATGAAACCAACGGTGTGTCCAGTCAAGTTCATGAAATAACCCGAAGATCTATATCTCAATTGATTTAAATTCCTTGCTCAATTTCACAACTAGCTTACGGAGAAGTTGTACGTTCTGTAGCTGTAAACAGCAATGGATGTCGATACTCTGAGCTCGGTAATTCACGGTTGGTTTTCTTTGCTGTTTAATATCTAAGATTTTATCATATAGATCCAAGGGGATATACGGGAAGTCACCGAGTAAACAAACACAGAAACAGTGAGTTGAATGCCGTAACAGAGACATTTCACACTACAATATCAGTATTCAAATTGTCTTCCAATCAAAAGCCTATTCTTCAAATGCTATTTTACGGCCTATCTTAACTTGAAATCCGCGGTTTATTTACCTTTGTATACATACCATTGCTAGAGCGAGAGAAAAAAATTATCTCAAACGAAGAAGGTCACTTAAGTCTTCCGGGACTCTTATCCTGGAAGTTGTTTAACAAAACTTTCTTTGTGTCTGGCCAGAAGATTTTGTCCAAGATCCCCATATTGTTTCCGACAATTTATAGCGCATCGGAGGCTTTAAATTTTTTCTGCCAGTATTCGGTCCATCCTGATTGAGATGAGATGACCATGAAAAGCCCCCAAGACGCTCAGACTTATGATGAAACCCAGAGATCCTGCAACGCGGCAAGGCTATAAACCACAGTCGTTTGGAGAGCTATTCAGCGCTGGGACTATTTGCCACATAGACGAGAGTACAGAAGCGAGAAATGGGGTATTTCTCGCTTCTGTACACTCGTCTATGGGGCGAATAGTCCCAGCGCTGAATAGCTCTCCAAACGACTGTGCTATAAACATACAAAGTTGGTTGCGATAGTTGACTGGTTTACATTTTTGGCCATTGATGACGGCAAGGATTTTGTTCTGTCGTTTTGGCGGTCAAATGCTCATATGACAATAAAAAGCGCTTGTTTTCTGTCACGAGAGATGTTTTTTCCCCCTTGCATGGTAAGCAAGGACAAGGCGTGTGAACAGTGGCCGCCGAACGTAGCACAGTTTGCGAGGAATTCCTCGTTATGCAAAACACCCCTTCGGACCCGCACCTGAAACATGTTTAACGAAAACAGCCTTTTGAAAATGGCCAGTTCTATACAGAAGACAATGTCAGAAGTTAAACGAAAGCAGTTCCTTTGCAGGTTCTGAAGACAAAGCCGGCATTTATCGTTCAGTTATCCGCCCTCGTAAATAAAACCGTTCTAGTAATTCAAAGTTAATCAGCATTTCAAGTTAAAGTGGGGGGCTACACCACGTTATCAATTACCATACGCCCTGATATAAATCTTCCAAAGACCCTTTGGCTATTCGTCGCCTTTGCCATTTGTAATCACATGTTGAGGATGATGCAGACGCCGCTAGTATAAAGAAAGCGTATTTCAATTTGTTTTCGCTCAATGGTGGAACTTTTCATTTCCTTAGAATTGACCCAGAGTCCTTTCACAAATCTAGTTATCTGTTCACAATAAACAATGCAAGAACGATTTGCCTATTGGTATTGGCTGATCACGGTGGATAAACGGAGTCATTGAAAATCTAAGTCTTAAAGTGCTAATAACAGACGATTTGCCGGCTAGGTTTTGGCTTCAGCGACGTAAACAAGCCCGAGGCACGGCATTTTCAGCGCGTTGACTTTAATTGATCGGGCTGCATGTCAGTCTTCGCGCCGTAAATTTGTGAAGACACCTAGTAGAGCACGCGAGCTCAGACGAGCGAACACAGCTGAAGTTAGGAAGGTATCTTCAGAGTTTCGATATCCATTCAAAAATTTTTATCCTTCAGACCTAATCCTTTAAAATTGCCCACAGCTCGTGGTATCGCCCCCAGGAGGATCTTGACTTTTGCATGTAGAGAGCAATAACCATAAAAGTATCCTTTTCGAAAGTCAAAACGCACAGAAACTGACAATACAGGGCCCTCTGGTGCGTGCGTTACGAAATGAAATCCCCAGATGACCAGTAGAAAAAGCACGATGAATAATTTGAATAACCCTGAAAATTATTCTTACTCTAATGTTTAGAAATCATTTTGAGAAATCAAAGTACGCAAAATAAACCGCGAAAAGGCTGGCTGTGTTTATATTTACTCAATCATTAGAGAGAAGGTTTCATATGTACGAGAATAATTAATGCACTAAAATACAACGGAAATATATATATATATATATATATATATATATATATATATATATATATATATATATATATCCTATAAAGCCTATAAAGAAATCTTAACGGTGTAAACAGTGCTCAATACCTGTATGGCAGAGCGATGTATATATATATATATATATATATATATATATATATATATATATATATATATATATATATATATATATATAATTAACTCATACATGTGCCTTTTTACAGGGCTACAGAACAAAGCGAGGAGGCGACAAATTCAAAGTATTGCTAATGATTGAAAGGTGATGGTGGAACGACCTGTTATAGTCTATTTTGCTTGAACACCAATAAGGATAGTGACAAACTGAAATTTTTCAAAGTTGTTCTCTAAACTTTTAATTATTCCGTGCTTGGACACAATTCTCAATCATGAAATGATATACATGTACTGTAAAAATGTCCCTTTGAACTCTCCAATGCTACAGCGGCCCTGAAAGCAACACACTTCCGTTTTAATTGGACGAGGGGAGGTCACACATGCATGTAGAATAGATTTTCCGAAGCAAAAATGACGTCGTGTCTAGCAATCAGCGGTGACCTTTGTCGGCAAAACTGCCTCACTGGCTCTGACGTGACGCAGAAACTCGATGTGCTACCACAAAAGACAGAAATTCTGATCGAGACATCCAGGGTCCTTGTACAGTGCCAAGATAAATATGCCCTACTTGTATTTGTCTGAAGTGCGCTTTGTTCCTTTCGCAACAACATACTAATCCCCGAATTGGGCAACTTTTGTATATCGGGGATTTGGACTTGTCGGACAGTAAGCTTAACTCTAATACAATTACTGTCAATAGTACCGTGTATGTGACACTCATTCGGCAAATGCTATAACAACTGTGACTTTACGCAGTTTTATGGTCTCCTGATGGAGTAATTTGCATGGCAAAAATTTATGACAAGTGAATGTAGGCAGAAATGGAGTATAGCTATGTGTGCAGTGTGGCTTTAGACCACCTATATGGTAACCTGTTGTTCCGTTTTTCAACATGACATCTCCTCTGCCATGTCCTTGTAAGTATCAGGAAAATGTCGTGATACATTACGGACTGCATGGCTTTGTCTGTGCATTCATACTCCCTTGAGAAGTAGTTCTTTTTATGCCTTCATCGTACATTTCACAGTACTTACAGGCATTTGCAGGTCCGACAGGGTTCAAGCGTTATACAATACAGGCATGCTGTCTGTGTATTTATTTTTCACCTTATTTCGTGCTTAAATCCCGATGTACACATAAAAGGGTTGGCTCCCGTAGGACCTCTTTCTATCACAATCATCGGCTTGACACTGAATACGGACTCGCTCAGTAACATCAGGGAGGTCACGGTCCCTCTACAACCGTCGGGAGGTGAATCACTCGACTCATCGCGAAATAGTTCGCACGTTGTGGACTTCATCACGCATGCTCAGTGACGATGTGGAATATTCTGACTCCGCCTAATCTTTCAGCGATGTCATGATGTCAATGAAGAAGTTTTAATATCACGCCACGCATGTCAAATTGCTGGTCACTAAAACGAATGCTACCCCACTGCAACGTACGTAATTAATTAAATAGTTTTGCGCGAGACAGAGCACCGAGTTCGAATATTTCTATAAGTGGCAGATATCTCAAGAATGGACGCTGGGAATGGAGTCTTAAAATAGATATTGAACAAATATCTGTCTGATTACGTCACGAATGATTCTTTCTAATTACGTAGATTGGCTTCCTGTCTTCAGCGCGTCAGAAGTGCATATACTGTACTGAAGCGAGGCCTGTGTATGTTTCAGGTCTTCCAAGGTTCGCGCATCGAAAGTGAAAGACTTAAACTTTTCCTCAAACTTTCCTTGAGAAGTCTTTCAACCATTCTCTTTAAAAGTCAAGAATAAAAATCGGGGGTGCAAATTTTGCCACTTGGGAAACAAATAACTCAAGATTGACGTTTATTTAAAATTCAAAATGGCTGCCATCCTTGTAATAACTCTATGGAGAAAAATAAAATTTTCGATAAACTAAGCCGGTGAAAAGTTTTCTTACACCAAAAGCTTTAAAATGAATCGCAACAAGTGGTATATCACAAAAGAATTGTAAAAATTTGAGAATCCAAATTCGTGTCCCCGAGGCGAGAGTGTATTCAATTTCGTTCAACATACTCAATAATCAGCGAATCATGACCTGCGTATAAGTTGTGCCTTCCCTTTTGCAAAGGAGAATAATTACGTGGCAAAAAGAATCGGTTACACCTTAAGGGCTGCTTTTTGGACTCTCAAGATATTACAATTTTTCTTTTGGTCGAGAAAAAAATGAATACGCCAATCGAAAATTCATTTTTATTCCCTTTCCTGTCTTTGTAGAATGTCGATGTCGTTGTCGACAACTACATCTTGAAGGGAGGGGCCGTCCCGTCTGCGGCTGCGCGACTTTCTTGTTGACAAAGATTGCCTCTTCCCAGAAATTGACGGTGAATGCCGTGCAAATATGAAGCAAATTCACCGTTTGATGTTAATAGTTCAACATTTTCGCAGCTTTCCAAATCCTTGCCAGACTTTGCCAATAATTCCTCGTGTTTGCATAAGCTAATAATTTTAATTACAATGTACAACAGCGAGGAAAAAGAAAACGCGTCAGCCCTATAGACCTGAAAAATTGCATGTTACAACAAATAGGAGCTATTTCGTCTTGAATGTAACTAAGAAGTACCATTTAATCTAGACTGGCCCCCAAGTCGCTTTGCTTGTCTCGTCAGAGCAGTTACTGTCCGGACAAGCAAGGCGTTCACCCCACGATCTAAGCACCAGCCTACCACCTAGCCCGACAGTCTGCTGAAGTTTATTCCTTCAACTTATTCTGTTTTGATGTTTATATATGTACCCTAAGACTTGGAGCAAGTGTACATTTCATCCAACTAAACACCATTCTAGCCCACCCGTCCCGTACTGATACAGACCAATCGCGTCTGAGCATGGAGGTAGATAGTCTTTCTTCTGCCTCCTTGGTCTGAACATTATGCAGAGTGAATATAGTGCAGTCGTAAAAATTGCACACGGGTCGGTCGATGTGTGGCGTTACGTTGATTCAGTTTTGCTGACGCCGTCTACAGGTAAAGAAAACTTTGCCCCGCTTTTGCACAGAGCCCCGTCTGTTCCCCACGCTTCTTGCAAAACAGGTAGAGCATAGAAAAAAAGGTTACACTAAGGTTATCCTGCTTGAAAGTGAAATCAGCCGCCAGTAAAAACAGTCGATCGAATCGCATAATTGTGTCAGGTTTCTCCCTGGTGGACCAACAAAAGGTTATCTGTTTAAACCCTGAAAGGTAGAATTAATAGCCCGAGGGAAAGGCTTTACTGGGGATGAAAGTCCTCCAGTTCTTTGATAGCAAAGTTTGCGCGAAAGCCTTGAGAAAAACAAATAGAAATTGAGCTACTTCTTTCTGGTTCTTAAGAAGACCAATTATTTAATTTGTACCATGGAACCACCACAAAAGGTTTGGCCGTCATTATGACTTTCCTAAAGCTGAGCTGACGAAACAGCCTTGGCGGAGGTCATACTGAAGGAAACGGGTTCCCTTCTAACAATTGGGCCTCTTTGCCAAATGTTTTTAATGTCCATTTTACCCTTACGTTTTGCGTACATACTTACCAATCTGGATAATTACCCAGATGCTGGGTGGATTGGATTTATGGATTAAGCAATGGATAGCAGAGTGGATTTGTGTGTTGCATGCTGGGTTCTTTTCTTTCGCTCAGAGGATGTATTGATATTTTGATCTCAGTCCATCTGCCTGTACGGTCATTAGGCTATCTGTGCGCACGCATGCATGCAAGACCTTTCTTTGGTTTCCGTAGCAATTATCTCAACTTTTTCCTTCTATTTTTGGAATCGATGAAAATCCCGATAAGACTTTTAAATTAAAATCCGTAAAGCGTCTTTTCCCCCCTTACTGTCTTGCTTTTCGGTCGTCGGTGCCAGCCCATTGACCTGTGTCTGTTACAAGTAGCGGAATTTTTCTGAATGCATTTTTCGCTGACTGAGCGTCTGGTTCACAATGTGCTAAACAAATGCCCCTCTTAAAATTCAAACCGTGTTTCCCAATTTTGCCGAATTAGGCGGGTAATTTCGTTCACATTCTCAAAAAAGTACGAGTCTGAGGCACAGAGAGACAAAACAAAGACGCTCTGTTCGCTTCTGTTTTGAAGTAAGAGCTATCGATTTCAGAAGAGACGAAAAGAATCAGACTACTATAGGGATCATCTGTCCGAGGAAATGAAATCAAAGTACTTGTTGTACCTAGACCTTGGCTCAACACCCAAACAAAGATGCAGACGATACAGTATGTAGTGATTAACACCACTGGTAAAATCCGGACTGCGTTTCCTTTGATTTTTCCAAGTTTATTCGCTTCAGGGTCCGCGTAGAAACCTTCATGAATAATTCATTGCTGCTCTTCTTACACGTTGTGCCTACAAAAGGACAGGGTCGTCCGTTCGGTCGCTTCTCTAGTCAACACTGAAGTAAAGTGTTCTCGGTTGGGACCTGTGACCGTGAAACCGGAAGCAAGAAGAATATAGGGCGGCGAAATTGCCGCAAAGTATATCTAGTCTGTAAGGGCTCCATTGTATTTCCTTTCAAAGTAAGGTGTCCTCTGCAAGTCATCAATTGTATTTCTCTAGGCTATACCGCTATTCTTCAGTCCATCGCAAATAAATCGTGCTGTATACCCTCTTGACCTCGCTACTATAGCTCCTGGAAACATGCGTTTTGAAACAGCTTCGGTGACAGTCCTCGAAAGGGATAACATCTACTGTGTTAGGGCACCTTTTTTTAAAATTTTGCATCATGTTAGAAGTCAGTCGTTTGTGTTATGTCATGCAACATGCTGAAAGAATGGCGGATAAAATAGTCTTTCAGTCTTTCACAGAGAGAAAATTTAGCATATTCATCCTATTTGAAGTATTTATTTGAAACATGCAATGCAGTACAGTATAGTACAGCACAGCACAGTACAGTACAGTACAGTACAGAACAGTTCAGTTTAGTACAGTACAGCACAGCACAGTACAGTACAGTACAGTACAGTACAGTACAGTACAGTACGGTACGGTACGGTACAGCACAGCACAGCACAGCACAGTACAGTACAGTATAATTTAGTTTAGTACAGTACAGTACAGTACAGCACAGCACAGCACAGTACAGTATAGTACAGCACAGCACAGTACAGTACAGTACAGTTCAGTTTAGTACAGTACAGTACAGCACAGCACAGCACAGCACAGTACAGTACAGTACAGCACAGTACAGCACAGCACAGTACAGTACAGTACAGTACAGTACAGTACAATTCAGTTTAGTACAGTACAGTACAGCACAGCACAGCACAGCATAGTACAGTACAGTACAGCACAGTACAGCACAGTACAGCACAGTACAGTACAGTACAGTACAATTCAGTTTAGTACAGTACAGTACAGTACAGTACAGTACAGTACAGCACAGCACAGCACAGCACAGTACAGTATAGTACAGCACAGCACAGCACAGCACAGCACAGTACAGTACAGTACAGTTCAGTTTAGTACAGTACAGTACAGCACAGCACAGCACAGCACAGTACAGTACAGTACAGTACAGTACAGCACAGCACAGTACAGTACAGTACAGTACAGTACAATTCAGTTTAGTACAGTACAGTACAGCACAGCACAGCACAGCACAGTACAGTACAGTACAGCACAGTACAGCACAGTACAGCGCAGTACAGTACAGTACAGTACAATTCAGTTTAGTACAGTACAGTACAGTACAGTACAGCACAGCACAGCACAGCACAGTACAGTATAGTACAGTACAGCACAGCACAGCACAGCACAGCACAGTACAGTACAGTACAGTTCAGTGTAGTACAATACAGTACAGTACAGTGCAGCACAGCACAGCACAGCACAGCACAGCACAGCACAGCACAGCACACCACAGTGCAGTACAGTACGGTACTGTTCAGTGCAGTGCAGTGCACAGAACAACAAAGTATAGTAAATACAGCATATTACAAGACATTGCACTACACCATACCACACCACACTACACTACACCACACCACACTATGCTACACTACACTACCCTACACTACACTACACTACACTACACTACACTACACTACACTACACTACACTACACTACACTACACTACACTACACTACACTACACTACACTACACTACACTACACTACACTACACTACACTACACTACACTACACTACACTACATTACACTACACTACACTTTACTACACTACACTTTACTACACTACACTACACTACTCTACACTACACTAGACTACACTAGACTACACGACACTACACGACACTACACGACACGACACGACACGACACGACACGACACGACACTACACCACACTACACCGCACTGCACTGCACTGCACTGCACTATGGCACACTAAAGGTAGGCCCATGCATGGCATGTTAGATTAGTTAGGAAGTAATTTTCCGGAAGGTCCTGGTTATAGGGTTCGAATGATGTGAAATTTGGCCAAAGTAGATTATGTTGTATTGGAAAACTAAATTTGTGCATATCTTGAGATATGAGCCATATCAAAATCATATATTGAAAATAATCACATATTCAAACCGCTAAGTACAAACGTATTTGAAATAGAGTGGACAGATTCTGAAAAATGGTACACAAACGTGTGTAATGACCATTGACTGATAATAAATTATCCAATTTTAACCTTTTTTATTCAAAACACTCTCTTAAACATAATTGTTTTGCGTTTCATACTTGTTTTTCGAATATTATTGGCAAGGAATATCAAGCACCTTTTTAAGGGTCATTTATTTTTCGACATGTGTGATAAGTACTCTTTTCAAATACGCAGATAAAACGACACAAATTGTATTACTAGCGGCTGGAATATTGGGTTTATATAGATATATGGCTTTTGGCGTGAAAATATCAGTTTTCAGTCACGTTACCAAAGATCTAATCATGTTTCGTGCTGAATCAGTGATAATTTCAATAAAATCGACAGGCTTGCAAAATTTCAATCAAATCTGACAATGTGCGTTGAATAGCTACCCTTTTTATTCAAATCGAGAACCGTGTAGGGAACCGTGCATTTTCACACTTGAAAGAATAATGGTAACATCCATTATAATGACGTGAAGTGCGGTACATTACATTAGATTACATTGCATTAGATTACATTAGATTACATTACATTACATTACATTACATTACATTACATTACATTACATTACATTACTTTACATTACAGTAGAGTACAGTACAGTAGAGTACAGCAGAGCACGATACAACAGAGTGCAGCAGAGTGCAATACAGTACAGTACAGTACAATACAGTACAGTACAGTACAGTACAGTACAGCACAGCACAGCACAGTACAGTACAGTACAGTACAGTACAGTACAGTACAGTACAGTACAGCACAGCACAGCACAGTACAGTACAGTACAGTACAGTACAGTACAGTACAGTACAGTACAATGCTGAGCGGTGTGCTGTGTGTGCTTCGGTGTGGCGCGGTTTTGTACAGTACAGTACAGTTCAGTACAGTGCAGTACAGTACAGTACAGTACAGTACAGTACAGTACAGCACAGCACAGCGCAGCACAATCAGGTAATTCAGTACAGAGCATTGCATCAGAGTAAACAGAAGTTGTTAGACGTTTCCCATATCATACATCGACATTTATTTGAATTTGTAGTTGATTACTATCTCTTGCAGACATAAATTTGCGCGACTATTATTGTCATTATTTTTATTTCGGGCTTCATTTTTTGCTCACGTGCTTACACACGTGAGCATATGTCGCAGCGATGTCTGTCTGTCTGTCTGTCTGTGTGTCTGTCCGTCTGTGTGTCTGTCTGTCTGTTGGTCCGATATCTCAAAAATGGCTCGTCAGATCAGAATCAAATCTGGTACATGTATTCAGTTGGCAAATGGCAAGGACTGATTAGTTTTTGGTGGGTGTGGCTTGCATACTTTTTGCTCATTTGCATAATTAATGATTTTAGAAAAAACGGATATACATTAAAAACGACTACACACAATTTGATGAGATTTGCTAAAAACGTTGATCACATCAAGATATATCAGCAGTGGGAACCATAAAGGGATGACATGAAAGATAAATGCTAATTTGCATATTTAATAAACTTTCCTAACTGGGGATATATGTCTGATTTGACTCGATCAAAATTAACCAAAATTGGTATGTATATTAAAGATACCATGATTTAATATTATTGAAAGTCATTAAGCGTTTTAACTTCAGCAAATTCCTAATTTGCATATTTCATGAACTTTGTTAATTAGGGATATATATTTGAAATGACTGGACCAAAGTTGATGAAACTTGCTACATGTATTGAAGCCACTATGATACACTATTTTTGAAAGTCTTTAAGCATTTTTACTTCAGCCAATTCTGAATTTGCATATTCAATGAACTTTCCCAATTAGGGATATATATCTGAATTAACTTGATTGTAGTTGTTGAAACTTGCTATATACATCAAAGATACTGTGATATAACATTATTGAAAGTCAAAAGACATTTTTACTTCAGCCAAAACCTAATTTGAATATCAAATGAATTTTCATAATTAGGGATAACTATCTGAATTGACTTGATCAAAATTGATGAAACTTGCTATGTACATTAAAGACAATATAATACAACATTATTGAAAGTCATTAAGCATTTTCTCTTCAGCCAATTCCTAATTTGCATATTTAATGATCTTTCCTAATTAACGATATATATCTGAATTGACTTGACCAAAGTTGACAAAATTTTGCTACACATATTGCAGATACCATGATACATCATTATTGACGATCATTAAAGAGGCATCTTTACTCGAGGCAATTCCTAATTTACATATTTAATGAACTTTGCTTATTAGGGATATATATTAGGCTATGTACATTGATGATTATACCAGGTACTAGGTTAAAATAATATCGAAAGTCATTTCACATTTTGATGTCCGCTAATTTATAATTTGCATATCTAATGAGCTTTCACAGCTCAGCATATATGACTTGAAGGACTTGGTCAACGGTAATTACACTTGCTATATAAAGTAGTGATACAATAAGAGCAGTCAAATAACTTTAATATTTTTATTTCAGCTAGTTACATATTTGTATACTTCAAGACCTTTTAGAATTAATCAGCGGTGATCATTGTTCATAATTTCAATGAAGTTGCAAACATGTGGCAAAGTTTCAAATTTACACATAACTTCAATATATAATGAAACACGTGAGCATTTTCATTTCATATCTGGTTATTTCAGGCCAACATAGATCCATATCAACAAACAAAACAGAAAATGAAAGAAAGCATAAAAAACACTAAAATTATATATGACTCTTCTAAAGTGCGTCCAAAAGGATGACAAGTAATAAGAATCTGAATTTAAAAATACTAGTCAGCGAATTCTTCCTCTCAATTTGACGAAGAGTAAGGCTAAAAGTGCCTTACGCTACAGTGAAGCAAAATTTAAAATATTTCTCTGTCAGGTATTGTTAATACTATAGATATTGGCACATTTTAGTTGCAAAACAATTCTCGTTGCATTGTTATAGGCTAGCCTATTATAAGCCACCCACATGCACAGAGCATTCATTTACACAATACTTACACCAAATGTTTATAAATAAACATGAAAGATCTAAATAGGACTTGTTTGACTGAATGGGAACAGTGGCTAAATATACGAATAATTGGATTCGCCGAGGCATACATATACCTCAGTTGTTGCTGGATATCTGGGTCATTCTCTCCAGATTACGACATATATCCCAAATACCTTTTCATTGTCACAAATTTACGCGATTTACCGTACAGGTAGACCTTTGGAGATTTTTCAAATTTCCAAGAGTTCGGTAAAAAATACATATCATGATCAATTTCTGAATCATAAGACTCAAAATATCTGTCCTTGCATTACTTTACAGATTAATTCTCTGTCTGTTCCTTAATACAACGATGTTTTTTTAAGATCTTGACTTTGGGCGTTCACCAGACACTGTAGTTTGTGTGCTTTTCAAAAGAACGTCGTCAAAATACTGCCGAACTTGAGAGCTCATTTTTGTGTGTCATTTGAATCGACGCAATTGGAGAATGTAGGAAGCCCTTCAAAGGTCAGTATTTCGAGACTTTGGGCTATCGTCTATTCTTTATGAAACTCGTGTATGTAGAGGTAACACTAAACCCATTTTGCGAATACTAACTTTCTCTTCGGCAAGTAGCTTTTATGAAATGTTTGATACGCGTATCATGACTGGGTTAAAACCTTGGATTTTAACCTTTAGAGCTTATGGGTAGGGCTACGTCGAAAATGCATTTCGTTTTGATGGGTGTTTACTACATTGGAGACTACCGACACTTTATTCAAGTCGCAGCGGTGAACAAGAAATCATTCTGATTGTCTCTACTGAAGGTATGTGTGTGACCCTTCAGGTAACCCTCATACTTGTACTGTCTATGGACTCTTGCACACCAAAACAAGAGAGCAAAATTTACCGGGTCAAGTAAAGTAGCCTTCTAATCGCTTAATGTTCATTTTTTATTTTTATGTTTCAGTTAAGATTTTCAACTAATTTAGTCATTCCCTGTCTCCTATTCATACTAACCCGTTTTTAACCTTTTCCTACAGTCCGGATATGTTCTTGCCCAGGTGTAGGTTTCTGTGGACCTACGCGAGGATTTTACTGAAATGTATTTATTTATTAAGCCATGATGAAGTCCAAATACTTGGGACAAGTCTACGTATCAAGGTTAATGGTCAAATAACTCGTGATGTATATTTGATAAAATTTGTTCTGCATAACCACATTTTAGGGCGAAAGAGAAGAATTTGTACATGTTTTCCAGTACCGTATAGGTCTTGTAATACGTTCTGCGTAACCTTGGTCTCTGATCCTTGCGTCCGTGTGCAGCCATGAAAAGTTTTAATTGGCTTAATCTAATCATGCCAAACGACGTTTAATGGCTTTAAATTAGCAAATGCAGATCGTTAGATTGGTATAGCTCTGCATTGCAGGTGAAAATTCCATGCTAATTGGAAGGCTGAAAGTTACCACCTACGAAGATGGCACGGTTCACGTCATTCTTGTTGCACGTTCCGTGTTCCCCAGATGTTTGTGTGCTCTTTTGCGCAAGACCGCAGGTAACTCCTAGAATTCGCCAGAGTGTGGACGCCCTGTGGTCTGTCAAGAGCAAAACTACTTAGGTGATGTCGATATTTCTGTGGTCTGTGAAAGATAACGATTCAATCGGCACGTTTTAATCTTTTGAACGCCGCCGACGGGCTCCCGACGGACGACCGCCACGGGTCCTGTGAATGCGGCGATACTACTTTCGTAATCGACTGGAACGATCCGAAATGACCCCCACATTTGAAACAAATATGGCCCAGTGAAACGGAATAGTATCGGTACCATATTGTCCGAATGGATTAAGTGTTGTTCACAAAGTGTTAAGAAATACCGGATGTAAAGGTTAAATCTTTGGCTTAAATCTTCCAACAGCTACGCTGTCGTGTTTTCTATACCATCAGGAGCACGCTCCGTTGAACGAAGGGAAAGCCATGAGCCAAAATGCAAGCCTTGCCCTGCAAATATCACATCCCCAATAAAATAAAGTGACAGCAATACAACAAAGATTATCTGTGGCTAATGTAACTGAGGTGATACATACTCCCATGCTTCAGGCATTTTTTTTGTTGCGATCATTAAAATTTGCGTCTCTGTATGTCTGTCTGACTGTCTATAAGTATGTAATGTATGTAATATATGTAATATATGTATGTATGTATGTATGTATGTATGTATGTATGTATGTATGTATGTATGTATGTATGTATGTATGTATGTATGTAATTGTATGTATGTAATTGTATGTATGTGTGTATATATCTTATGTATGTAAGTTTGTAGTTATGATGCTATGTGGTTTGATGAATGGTGGGTAGGTAGGTACTAAAGAGTAGCTTAAGTAGGCGTTTTCAGCGATTAGAATGATTATTCTTTGTTCTTTGATAAATTTTTTGGTCGAAATTTCACATTATATGATTAAAATTTTCGATGTGTGTTACAACAATAAAGATTATTTTTAGAGTAAGTGTTAAACATCTTACAACCACTGATGATGAACGAGCTTGTTCATGATCACAGGGATTGCAATCATCGTCCATTTTCTGAAGCTAAAGGGGTATAGGATTCAGTTATTGGTGCGAATTGCATCACATAATTTTTTCAAGTATATGACCAGTGTAAGCTTTGTTTAACAATTCGTGGTGTCTTGGACCGAATTAACAAGCGATGTACCACAGTGAAGTGGCTGTACTGACTACTAATGGGTTTTCAGATATGTGTGTGGCGAACTTTGGCCACGTTGATATGAAGTTCCTCAGAATTTGATGATATTAGAACAGTATCGTTTGTTCCCTGTACACCTCGATAAATCAGCCAGAAAACAATCGTCGTTGGTGTCATCTACTGGTCAATTAAGTTCTGGAAATCGGAATCCAACTAATACGGTTGCAGTTAACAGTTTTCCCACGGTTTGGGATATCAAGTGTTATGATCAGGAGCATTCTGGTGTCATATTTCGCCCTGAATAATAGCAGCTTTTCTCGTACAGGAGTTTCTCCTTATCAAAACTAATAAACAAAATTCCCCCAAAGAATAAATAAGATACTGACAGCTAACAGATTGTTCGCTTTCACTTTTCCCCCTTTTCGTAATTTGTTTATTCCATGCCCTCACTGGGCTCTCGTTTGGCCTTCAATTGGGATCGTGTCTGGTCAAGTGTTTGACTTAAATCAAAGGCAAAGTCACAGAGGAATATAGACATTAGGTGGCGAAGTGATGGTAATCTGATCTGACTAAAGAAGTGCAGACGTTAATCGTTATTTAAACACTGTTCACTAGCCCTCACAGTTAACTTGGGCAATTAATTAGGCTAGATCGATGATGTCCTCGCAAGACGACCTCTAAGGTCAGACGGATGTTTATAAGAGTGTTGAATAAGACACCATCTTTTTTATTTCTCTGTCAATAACACATCCGATCCAGAGAAGCCCTGGGCGGTATCACTTGCCGCAAAAGGTTTTCGCCTATTGTTGCCGTAGGCACGATGAAGCAAATCTTTTTGTGTGTCTTTGTGTAGAACGGAGGCAGGGACGGTTTTAGGTACCCGAAGTACATCCAAATGAGCCTTCACAGCTTTTAAAAGCTACGCGACTCCATCAGCATGTAGCTACGTACGTTTATCAGTGAAGTCTAGCACAAATAATATCCATTTCCGACTTGGAATGATTAATTGGATTGTGATTTCATTAGCGTCTGGGAAGGTAGTCGCTGAGAGATAACGCGAGAGGCATCGACATAGTTGACAAACCAGCCTTGCACCACCACGATCTCTGATCTCCCTTTGCTCAGATTTCGACCTCTCCTGTCACTCACGCCTCCTTCAATTCGAAAAGTGAAGAGTTTGCATTTTATGATTTTGTTTTTTGCCATTTTCATTATCTGCTGGCGTCCTCGGATTAGAACTTTTCAATACTGACATTTTCTCACACTACCGAGACCGTGACCTTCGTCAAGGTGTCGGCGCTGAGTAGGTGTGACATTGCATCGTGTGAATCGACACACAAACACACACAGACACACACAGACACACACATGCACACATTCACATATATCAACGCGAATTTAAAGACAAGAACTCAATAGCTACTATCAACTTGAAACAGAATGGGTTAAAGGCTTTATATTCAAATAGAAACTACATATAAATACATGTATGTCGGATTAATCAGCACAACGTCAATCCTATTGTTTACTCTTCAGATCTCGTACAAAGTCGATGCCAAATATCACACTTTCACGAGTTTTTCACTTTTAACGTAATAGTGATGAGTGAGATCGCCTTCAAAGAGCCAGGATAAGAGATGACATCCCTGCGCATCCTAGTAGACAGACACGCGCGTTGCATCTTCTGAAACTCTTCCGTCTATAGACCGAGCCCCCTCCAACTCATAAGCTTCGACATCGTTTGCAGTAAGAAATATTTATGCAAGAACGATTACAAAATGTATCTCCGAACCATTAATCCAAACTTGTTTTCTCTTCATTTTCTCTTTGTCTCGTAAACAGCATCGTGCAGCAAACCATGTGTACATGGGACGTGTACAGGACGAAATCGATGTACGTGTGAAGCCGGCTATGAAGGACCAACGTGCAATAGAGGTGAGTTAACGGCAAAAACAGGTTACAAAGAGCAGATGGGTCATTACAAGTAACAGCACAGAGCGTTTTTGTTTTGCCCGCTGATAACAAAAAACTTTATCATAACTTATAAATTTCATACAGTGTAGACTGTTTGATTTTTCCACTAATATTAACTTCACAACATGCACATACATACATACATACATACATACATACATACATACATACATACATACATACATACATACATACATACATACATACATACATACATACATACATACATACATACTGCTGTATGCCTCCACGATGATAGAAGCAATACACTTCAAATTTTCACTGAGTTAAACATGAAACATGTCTCGTCGCTTTTAACACTTCGGTGGTCCAAGGCAACCTTTTTAGTGCGGTATGTGAATATATCTGGCTTATCTTAAGGTATAAATCAGACTATACATAAATTGCAGTACTGGTGGGAAGTTTTAAACAATTGCACTTATAGTCTCTGACGTGAGTAAACATGAACTCTCAAAGTGGTCAGTTGCAATGTCTCCACATCTGAATTTAGCGCCAGAGGTCGGACCTATTGTTTACCGTTGTGTACACGTTGCGTCTTCAAAATTGTGATTTGACCGGTGATACTGTCAAGTGGTGAAGTTTTCCCACAAGGTCCTGGTTTTACAAGCAGAACGGCCAAAATCGATGTATGAAGACAGACATTTTCCCATTTTTTGCATGTGCAAACGAATTCTACCAAAATACCGAACGCCTCAATAACCCGCTGACCTCTCCCTGCATTTTATGACAGGTTTTTCTTACTTGATTTTTTTCGGGGGGGGGGGGGGGGGGGGGAGAGTTTCACATTTTAAAGCAGTGAAGCCTACACCCGTCATGGTTTCATAACACACTCCAACTATTTGTCAATTAGTGGCTTTAGTCAGCACTGGCGGCTGGAGGCGTCGAGACAGCTGACGTCTGGCCAATATATTCTGTATCGAACTTCTCAACTTTTAATATCACACTCCGGGTAGGGTCACGCTGGTAGACACACGCCGAGTGTGAACAAATACCTCGAAGAGAGACACTCCACTGTTCGGGAATGCTGTCACGATATTAACAATTACCACAATTATATCACGATTACCGTCGGAGCATACTGTGTTCCGCCCGCCCAATGGCGACCTTTAACCGTTACTATGGTCACCGAGAGGAGTGGTTTTTTAAGTTTTTTGCTCACGTGTGAACACGTGAGCATATGTCGCAGCGATGTCTGTCTGTGTGTCTGTCTGTCTGTCTGTCTGTCTGTCTGTTGGTCCATTTTCTCAAAACGGCTGAACGTATTTCAGTCAAATTTGGTAGACATCTTCAGAATTCAAATGGCTAGAACTGAAAAGGTTTTGGTGGGCGTGGCTTGGATATTAATGAAGTTATGAAAGTTTTAATTTTTCTGTTACGCCGCGTATGACAAGTGAAAACAATCGACTGTTTGAGGGCGCTGTGAAATGTGCTTGTCCAGGTTGGCTACAGCTGGATAGCACTGGTTTCAACCACGGTCCCTCCGTGTTTCAACCTCGTATTGAACATTAAAAATATGATATTTTATTACTCATTCAACTCACTATTCAAGATAAAATATCGTTTAGCAAATTAGCTTTATCCTTGGTAATTGATTGTTTCCCTCGCTGTTCGATCGCCAGAAATGAGTACATACGTTCTCTACCTAGCCTCATGGCATGGAAGTGCTGATGAATAATAACTTTGGGTCAAAGGTATTGAAGTGTCCAATCAGGTTCGTGCACAGAGTCCAAGGCCATGACCTACTTCATGTACTTCTGCACTGTTTTGAATTTGCTTCGCCAAGAAACGTGTTCGTCACTGTCCATAGAAGTATGTTTGCTCTCCTTTGAGGTTGTTTGTGAAACAAATTCCGGGATAGGCCTTGGAATGCATACGATCGGCATCGCGGCAGTGCATGTAGCTAGCCCTACGAGTATGACGAGAGTGTCCGGCTTTGGCTACGCCGCCTCCCACCTCCGGTAGGCGGCGTAGCCAAAGCCGGACACTGTCGCCATACTCGTAGGGCTATGCATGTAGCGTACCATGCTTGTGTAACTGCCGAGCTCAACGTGCATTCACGGTTGATACTCGTGTACAATCATGATGTGTTCAATTCTGATGAAGATTCATAAGTCTTACTTTTGCAGTCTTTTTCCGTACGATAATCCCGACAATACGTGTTACTGTTAGACGAGGTGGCCATTTTATGATAAGTTTCAATACTGCACAGCTACATAGCGTCACTATCGTGTGATCGAGGTACAGCGTTGTTGAACGGGATACAGAAACTCTGCAGAGGGAGAAACGATCGTTGACATGAACAGTCAATGTACTTCAGCACGTAGTCCGCAGATAGCGGATCGAGAAAATAAACGTGTCCCAGTAAATAACGGAATATTTATGTACATTAACTCGATATTAATCAAATTTCCAGCTCATCGCAAAAAATGTATTGCAAAGATTAATTTGTCACTGACAAATACTGCACTGTATGGAAAAAACAACTTCAAGTGGTATTACCCGAGACAAACACTTGTGTTGTCATTTTGATTTCATTTCATAAACTTCATACTTCATCGAGTATCGTGTATTTCAGCCTTTGTGAAGCCATTTTATTGATATTTTCAATTTTTGTCTTGGCTTTGTTGTGGAACATGTTGAATCGTCTCCGTGGACATGTAGGCAAAAGTGTGACGGGGTCGAAGTGACTTGGGTACCTGGGGCCGACCAAAACCAGTGTGAATTACTGGGGTCAAAGCGGACAGCGGCCGGGATGACGTGTTCCCCAAGCGAGCTACCTTCAGAAGTCTGTTTCATCGCAAAAAACGTCAACTTTTAAAACCCGTCATTTATTTACTGATGTTATTCTCAGCATCACAAACATATACGCCTCTGCTATGTATCACAGCAAATAGTTATATTTGAGCGCCCCGTAAATGGGATCCTCGTTTTTTTGCGAACCCGGAAGTGTGTCTTGCTCAATGCATTTCCTACCCACAGCGAGGGAAACTGCCCGCGTTCCCATGCTCCCATGCACCCTTTTTCAATGCCAGTGCAACGCCATCTGTGCAAAATTTGTGGTGGTATGCTCCCGTGTGATGGAAAACCTCTCTTATTCTAACAATGACGTAGTTGACTTTGGACTTCGATTTCGTAAATGTGATGTCCATGCAGTGAGTTTGGGTTGGCGCGCTTATAATGCAATCTTCGCCCGCCTGCGGTCCGATATCCCGCATTTATTAGCGATATTTATCTGTTTTGACTTGACCAAAGTTGGCAAAACTTGCTATGTACATTAAAGATACTATGATACAAGATTATTGAAAGTCATTTGACATTTTTTTCAGCCAATTCCCAATATGCATATTTAATGAACCTTCCAAATTAGGGATATATACTGGCATTTACTTGATAAAATTTGGCGAAACATGCTGTGTACATTGATCATTATACCAGGTTATAACAGTATTGAAAGTCATTTTGCATTTTCATGTCAGCTAATTCATAATTTGCATAAATAGCTAACAAGCTTTCACGGTTTGGCATATAGAGCTTGAAGGACTTGACCAAGGTAATTACACATGCTATATTGTGATACAATGACAGTACTCAAAGAAATTAGTTATTTTATTTCAGCTAATTACATATTTGAATACTTAATGACCTTTAGAATTGATCTGTGGTGAAATTCATTGTGTTGATCATAACACTTTAAATGTAGCAAAGCATGTAGCAAAGGTTCAAACTTGCACATAAATGCAATATATAATGAAACACGTGAGCATTTTCAGTTCATATCTGGTTGTAATAGGGTACTGCGCGCGGACAGAGTAGCCCCTTGGTTCTACATGTACATATGGATTCGGCATCACTTATGTAGTTCGTAGCAAAGGAAGAGATATTGGAATATTTATTTTTTTCAACGTTTCTTCGTTAAGTTTTACAGAGTTCGGATACCTCAACGGACGAGAGAGTAGGCCTATACAATGCAAGATGCGAAGTATATTCCACATTCGTAAGGAATATTCACCATAAACTTTTCATACCGAATCAATGCTCGTTAATATAATTTGCATAAATGAATACTAATCAACCTAACATCTTGCACCTGATGAACATAAAAAAGAAGAAATACAATTCATATAAGCCAACTGTAGCATGATCACCCATATCCAGAGGCCCCCCATTTACAGGAGTATCCGTCAGCAAGACCCAGTAGGAAAGTAAAAATGTGTTCGGCAAACGCCACAAATCAATATATCACCAGGAACCTAATGATCCTAAAGTATTGTAACTTATAGTTTTGGAGCCTATGCCATCACGAGTATTTTTCCGTCTTCTGGTCGGAACAATAGGAAGGTTTCCCGCGCTGTTGATAAGGACGTGTTTAGGCCAGGGTCATGGATAATCAAAACGCGAGCAAGAAAAACGAAGCTCATTTCATTTGACGAGGGTGGTTAGCTGGACTTCGATTATCGTGCTTAAACATCTCCAAATTTGTGCACGATTGTCTGCCCCTTTGGGTTGTGCGTGGAAAAATCCTTGTGCAAAAAAAACAAAACAAGGAAAGAAAAAAAGAAAAAAGTAAGTGGTTGAACCTTCAAACAACCTATATCTCCATTTCCAGTCGTGTGAATGTGTGCATAAAAGGCAAGGCAAAAAGATCCGACATTTTTCACGTTGAAAACTTTTCCAGGTTTTGCCACCCTTCCCAAGATCTGGAGGTCTGTCCCTGAAACACACACAGGGTCGGTTTCCTCCATGCCTCACAACTACTACAAAAGCAATATAGACTGTGTATTTTTCAAAGAGTGTTTGTTTTTTCACTTGCAAAATTTAACTGGGTGAAGCCTGAGACTTTGTAAGAGTGCAACACGTCTATGTTTCATCAGAGTTATACTAGTATAAAGTGTGCCTGCAGATTTCTCCCTTTGCGCATGTCTTTGACCAGATAAGTTTTAGCATGTAACATGTGCGTGTTTTCATGGCTTTGCTTGTCCGCACATTTCAAAACTTTGTTGATCCAGTTATGCCGAGAAAAGCTTACCGCTCGGTTCTCTACGGGTCTTTAACGACCTCGAGAACAATTCGTTGTCCATTCCATGATCTAACACCTCACAGTACGTGACATTCCACTTGGCTGTGATTCACAGAAATGTGCTTTTGTCCAAAGACCCCTGAGGGTTTACGATTTGACGACAGCAATGAAACTGCTAAATACTTTTATGTATACGTAGCCAATATGAGGCCGGTCACATAAAAGACCGAGCTTATTATTTGCGCCGCGTTAGGTAATACTGATTTCACAACTTTGATTTTGTGTTTGTAACCATACATATGGCGTTCACAGTCGACAACGCAGGCGTTTTACTTGAGCTGCAATTTGACGTATTCCTGCAACCTACGCGTATATTGATAGCAGTACGCACATGCTAAAAACTAGTTCATTATGTGAAGAAATAATCTGACGAAGTAATGAGACAGCCGGCAGCCTGACAGCTGATATATGTGGACACGTGTGAATGATACTGACGCAGGGCCGCCAGTTAGCAAGAAATCCATCAATGATCGTAGTAGAGATTAACATGGACTCGTAAAGGTTTCGCATTACTTTGCTGGCGACGTTGCTGGATTTACGCGGCCCATTGACCCGGTGATTTTCTTTGCTTTTCCCCTCCTTCACCAGATTACAACGAGTGTGGCGATAAAGTCTGTCAACACAGATGTATGAACACAGATGGTAGCTACCGCTGTTACTGTCGCCGAGGTTACACCCTGCAGCCGAACAGCCACTCGTGTTCACGTAAGTTAATCTTATCGGCCATGATTGGTTGACAGTCAATGATTTTATCTCAGGCATGAGTTCGATATCGTGACTGTGTTCCTGCAAGGCACTCGTAGCCTTAGCTCAACAAATACGCACGTCGTAGTGATAAGTTATACGAAAGAAGGAAGTGACGAAACCAAACTAACGTTTTAAAAAGAAATTAACTAGCTCTTATGTAAAATTTTAACACTGTTAGAATTCAGGCGGCGTTTTTTAAATATTGGACGAACTGGTAAGTGCATATATTGCCCACACGTCAATCATATTGCGTGCAAGCAACAATACGGAGAGGACCGTGAGCTGCCCCGTATCACTGAAGTATAAGAGTGTTGTCAAGGCCATCTGTTTTGAATGTTTTCTGTTCTGTACTGTATTACATCTGATAATCTGTGTAGAGAGCCCTGTTAACGCTGACACCGTATATATATATATATATATATATATATATATATATATATATATATATATATATATATATAACAAGCGTAATATCTGAACTTTGCTTTGTAAATCGCGCCTGAGTAACAATTGAGGAAATGCCTTTAATACTGGTTATTGGTCTTCTACCTTTGATTGATCCTCATGTTTCTTTGCCGCAAACTCAGACAACTGTTTAATGTACGACGATGACGCCCATCTATCACCAGTATTCGACGATGACGATGATGATGATGACAATAACAATGATGATGGTGATGATGATGATGATGACGGTGATAATGAACGATAATGATGATGATGATCGATGATGATGGTGATAATGATGATGATGATGTGATGGTGATAATGAACGATGATGATGATGATGATGATGATGATGATGATATAACATGCAATTATTTTTCGCCCGCACAGACGACAATAGTTGCCAAGCACTTCGTTGTCAACATGGTTGCATACAGGACGCTAGGGGTTTCAGATGTAATTGCCCAGACGGCATGGAGGTGGACACCGACGGTAGGACCTGTGTAGGTGAGTGCCGTACAGATGGTAGGAGTCAGCTGCTCAGTGACGTAAATAACCGTTGAACTGTGACCTTCTATATATATAGCGGTTACGATGAAATTGAATTATTCCCACGTACGTAACCAACATTCCGTGCATTTCTCCCAAAAGGCATTCATCGTTGAGGGCGTATCGTAAGATTGGAGAGTAGAAAAATCATACTTGGCGAATCTCAAATTCTGCCGTTCAAATGTATACACTCTAGCAGCAACGAAAAACTGGGAAAGAAATAATTGAAATCTGTGCCAGAGACACCTCTTCTGTCTTTCCCCCTTATATGGGTCAACCACGTCTTCTTTCCGCTAGTCTGCTCCTTCATGCGTAATTCATTGAAACAGTGTATAGCTGCCAGTGTACCAACACTGTCGATTAAACCGTATTTTTGCTACTGGTCACCAGAGTTCTTGAATTTGAATTATATGTTTAAAAAATGATTTAATAAGTTCAACAAGTGATAATATAATGATGTGGACTACAGACCGGTACTACGGCACGGTATCATAGCCATTTATAGATTCATAGATTAACTTTCCTGTGATCTGTGATGAAATTCTCGAGTTGACAAACGTGGCTACGGTGTTACACTTGATCTTCATTTTGTAATTCAACTCAAACCTCGAATTGTTAAGGAGATTGCAGCCGCGCCTCGATAAACACTGCATGTGATTGCGTTGATGTCAGTCGTAAATAACATCCTTTCATTTTTTTTTTACTTTATTTCATCTCATTCTAAATTTATCCAAACCACAGATATCGACGAATGCAGAACGCTTAGACACCCGTGCCCACGAAGACGCCGCTGTCAGAACACCTTCGGCAGTTACATGTGTCTGTGCGAAGTTGGCTTCTCCTTCGAGTATGTGGATGGTAGGCTGAGATGTCAAGGTCAGTTTTTTAGCCTTAAATTGATTTCCATTGTGTTTTATTTACTAGTAAATACGATTTTGCCACCTAAGTGAGTGATCAAATCGACCACATTTTCAGTGTGGCAGATTTCTACAGGTGAAACACATAAGACTACAGAGGCAAAAATGAAATTTTAGGTTATACTGGAATTTCGTACATGAAATGCCTTTTAAGTCGTAAAAGATCCATGTAGGTTTTACGAACAAAGGGAACATTTTGCCATGAGAACGATTGGTGTTAAAGTATTTATCAGATCACTGTCTAAAATCTTGCTGTGATGAAAAGTCGGCCTTTTTACCCACAATGCATTTCAATATCATTACCCTCTAGGCACAATACAAAACCTATTTGAGACAGTGGGAATTGGTCGCAATCTGAAAATTTGCAATTTGGATGTCACAGTAAAACGGCAAGCCTGCAGTGTTTCAGACCTGAGGAAAACCGTGACGACTCACTGAGTTAGCACTAACTTCAATTTGCATATTACTGGATAATTTGCTGATTCTTAGACCATTCATTCGATGTGAGATCGTGATTAGTGGGACGATCTAGTCAATATATTCGAACAGTAGATCAAATACATGCTACTCGGTAAATTACACTCCTCCATCCTTATTTCTCCGATCGCAATCTGCAGTGATTGGATCGTTGTCGATGGAGGCGTGGCTATCTAGGTCAATCAAATAGTCCTCCTATTATAGGCCAAATAATCTAGGAGACAACGACTTCTCAAGCATTTCCCGCCCTTTATACGCTCATATTTCATTTAGCATTGTACTGTAGCATATTAATGTCGTTCTTCTGCCAACCGAACAACCGCACGACAGTTTCTCGTACCATAACGTCTGGTTATCGGAACTGTTGGTGATTCTCTGGTATAAGCTACTGATCCTTTTCATCATTGATATTGTTGGAAACGAATACGAACAGTTGCACCGACGGTGGTTCTGTACTTGCTCAAACTAGAATTACTGCAGTGTTCAAGCGGCTAAAAATAACTCAGAAATCGTGCGATTCACCGGTGCGAAAATTTGACGCTTTCTGTTTCTCTGACAGAAAGGTGCGCTCGGGTTTATTGTTTTACCCATTATTTACTTTCCACAAAGCAAATAACAGCTCTACTGCATTCCGAAGGTTCGCGAGACCATGGATAAGTAAAACCGACCAGTGACGTTTTCTTGTTTTCCCCCACCATGCAGATTTGAACGAGTGTGAGTCTGGCACGCACAATTGTAACGCAAATGCCACCTGCTACAACACCCAGGGTTCATATTCATGTTTCTGCAACAATGACTTCATCGGCGACGGTAAAGTTTGCTACGGGTTAGGTAAATACTTTTAATCATGGTTGTATATTATTTGCATGAGTGATTGTCGGTTTTTAAAACAATGTTCTGGGTCGAACAGATATTTACATAATGTTTCCTGCATGTTATGAGTAAGTACCACCAGCAAGAAGGACTTGAAGTAATTTAAAGGGTGGCAGTCGTCGGGTCTGCTCAAAGGTTGGCTACATTGGCGATTGGTGAAAGTTGAAACGTGTTTGTTAACAATGAATATCGTAAATTTAAATGTTGCAGCTATATTGAAGTGATGCATCCAGATATCATGCATGAAATACATTGTTTGTAAACAAGAAAGTCTCACACGCGCAGTTCCGACGACCGTCTCTCTTTAATCAAAAAAACAACAAGTCACATTGGTCATATTCATCTGTTTTCTGGAAATTTCTGATGTTTACGATGAAGATATCCAATGTAGCGATTTTCGGCTTTGACCCGTGAAGAATTGCAAGTTTGCGATGCATAATTAATGACATTTATTTCACTCTTATCCCAAAATACATGATAGCCAATGTTGTAGGTGTTTTATCGTTCGTCCATTTTCCCCGACTGTATAATATTTGATTTCATTGTAGATCCAAGACGTTGTCGGGACAAGCCTTGTTCACCCTTGTCGAGATGCAGGGACGTTGAATTCAAGGTCAACGAAGTTAAAGACGTAGATGACAGTGGTTTGCTCAAACTCTTCAAGTGCGGACCTTGTCCCTCAGGTTACTCGGGCGATGGTGAAACATGCACCAGTACGTTCAATTCACACTCTGTCTCCCCTCTGTCTTCTCTCTGTCTCCTTTCTGTCTGTCTCTGTGTGTCTGTCTCTGTCTGTGTGTCTCTGTGTTCTCTTCTGTGTCTGTCTGTGTCTGTCTCTGTGTTCTCTGTCTGTCTGCATCTCTCTCTGTCTCTCTGTCTCTGTCTCTCTGTCTCTCTGTCTCTGTCTCTGTCTCTCTCTCTCCTTCGTCGTGACACGGCCGTGTACTTTTCCATTGATATATTGACTCCTCTTGATCGATAAGAGCCTAAAACGATAGATAGAGAGTAGTTAGAATATTAAAGTATTAAAAGGATAGATTCTCAACTAGATATGGTTTAATGCATCAAGCAGTATCATTAACGGATCACTTGATTAGAGAATGAGAGGTACGGTCACTGTTTTGAACCAGCGCTATTCCTCAGCATGTACCATGCCAGCTGTCATACATATGAATGGTAACGTTCATAGCAATCGATTTTCAGTTAATTGCTACTCACTCACTAAAATACTTCGATGTTTGAAGCGATAATGAAGTTGCATTAATGGCGCTGATGTTCCCTTCAACAGAGGCTACTGAAGACCTGGTAGTTGTGGTCGTCGACAAATCGCAGCCCGATGTACCGATAGAGGGCGCAAACATCCAAGTTTTCGACCTGGTCGGCGTGTACTCAGTTGGCATAACATCGTCTAACGGCTTCGCGGAGTTGTTGGCTCCCACAGATACGATGATAATTGTGAGCGCAAGCAAGCCTGGAATGATGGACTCAACGATGACATACAAAGCCGTTATCGGCCATAGTAAGTTTCAAAGTGAAAAAAATTCAACCAAAATTATTATGATGTCATCAATATAAGTCACTGATTAACATCGGCTGCTTCGTCCAGTGACCGAGCAGACTTTCTTGTCGGAATGAAGATGCGATCTTTCATGACAATTGAACTATCTCGAGATATTAGCAGACAAAAATGTCTATTGAGATAATGTGAAAAGTCTCGGAGCAATACCGTTGACTGGATATTGTTATGACCGATTGAACGTATTATCAACCATGCCGCAACAGGCGAGTATACAAGATATTGCAGCAGCCGCTGAACGATTACCGTACGCTCTATATATCTCCCACTTATCCTATATATCGCGCATTGTACGCAATTGCCGTGTGTGTGACCGGCTTTACTGCTACATCAACAGCTGTGTTTCCGGAATTTAAATGCGACATTAGTTTTAGCATCAAAATACTAGAATGCAGATTTTAAAATTGAGCGACTGTCGTCGAACGGAAATTTGGCGCGCGGGGCCGAGTGTGTAGCACGCGTGCTCGGCTATTGCATTGGGGCAGACGACAAAAGACAGCGCTGGTCACCCAAACGCCGCAGTTCTAAAAGCAGAATTTCAATACATTTACGCTGCTCTTTTCTTACCCCCTCGTTTTTGATAATTTACCAGGTTTAAATGCCAATTGTTCTGTTATCTTAACACCTCATATTTCGACACTGATCTTCTACGTAGTTCCTTTTTAGCGCTGATATTCTAAAGACCACAGCCTGCGCATGCGTGAGCTCTCATCCAATCATAATGACGCGTTTACGGACTTGACACGCTGATATCATCAAATATGAATTTTACAAAGATATCTTACCAAACCCGAATTTTGAATTGTTTATAGTAGCTAGTCAATTAAAGTTTTAAGAGTACAGTGTCTAGATATCACTGATCCACGTAGGCTAGTCTCCTCGAAAGTTAGCGGCCATAGATTGAACAATTCGCGCCATTTTGTTTCAGAAAATGTGATTACCTTGTACATGGAAGTGTCAACTGAAGTCCAACAGACAGAGTTCATTTACGATGATAGTACATCACGCGCCATTGAATTTTCTGACAAGGGCAAGATTTATGAATTTATCCTTCCTGCAGGTGAGTGCACTACTATGAGTGAACCAGTAACAAACATCTGCGGAAAGATCTGGAGTTGAGACTTAACACCTTTTCCGATCGAAAGACGGGGTATCGATCTTTATACATACATACATACATACATACATACACACATACATCACATACATACATACATACATACATACATACATACATACATACATACATACATACATACATACATTCATACATACATACATACATACATACATACATACATACATACATACATACATACATACATACATACATACATACATACATTGTTTTGTAAAAGTATATTCTCATTTTACTGTTTATTTTGTTTCTGTATGTGTCGATATTACAGCAAGCGTAGTTGATTTTAATACAAACAAACAATAGTGAATTTCAAGAAACTTATATTGAAACTAAGATGAACTAACTGCCAACATTAGTGAATTTAGAATTACTATCTTTTTTGTGTGGGAACTGTCGCAGTCAAACAAGTATTCATTTTTTCACGCTTGCAGGCAGTTTAAATGTTGGCCTCGGACAGCCTGTGAGGGCGTCATTCGTGTCCGCGGACTTCAGTAAGAGTGAGACGGTGGGAGCTCCGGAACTTGTAGCTCTGGCACGCGAGGCTAACAATGAAGCCTTTATAGGAGGTGGGTCGACACAGAGTATCTGCTTGTTGCTCACCATGTGTTTCGATTTTATGTATGATAAATGGAGACACCGCAGAGGAAACCAATATTTTCGTCATAACAGTTGCTATAAATTTATACATATCATTGATGAAATGCCATTTTAAAGGTAAATGGGGAATTAGGCCGATACTGTAGACAGATTTGTGCAGCATGCGCTTTTAAAACCTGTATTTATGTTCATGTCATTCAGGTCATCATGATAAGAGCATTATAGGTGAAATGGTGAATGGTGCTTAAACTCCGCTGTTAGTACGTTTACATGTCTCCGAATCACGTTTTCAAGATTATGCTGTCTAGCCTCTACGGTTACTTATAAAATGGCAAAACCTTCCTTCCTCGCATCGTTTTCATATCAGTATGGTCATTACTGCATGTTTAGGGGGTGCCATTTGACAAGGGCTGATTAACTCTCGATTGAAATAAATACGATCTTCGAAAAGGCCGCTGCTCATCATGTTAGGTATTTACTTTGATATTTAATTCTTTTCGAAAAAAAGGATTGAAAAATTTTAACTTGGAAGCATTCGCTGTATTCGGACTACGACTGGAGAACGCAGTTACGAGGGCTGCTGTCTCGCTACAACTGCCCATGACGGTGAAGGTACCCCTCAGTCGTTCCGAGTCACTAGGTGACGAGCGTTCTATACCCGCTTGGTTCTACAATAAGGACGAAGGTAAGTGTTATTTGACCTTTGACCCAACAACACCTTTACGTCAAAACGGGGAAAAACAAGAGAATATGTTACAATATCCTCAAAGGATGTATATCTAAACGTTCAGTACTTTACGCAGTGAATAATTGTCAGTTCGAGACCTTTGTATTTGAGTGAAATTATGCTGCTGAACTACAATTTCTACCACGCGCACTGCACTCGGCGGGTTTAAAGGCATACAGTCACCTTTGATCTAAATATGCCCACATATGGTCAAAGGGGCGTTCCTTGGTATTCAAAATACCCATGTGAGAGCGCAGTTTTTAAAAAGCCGCTACCCGCTTAAAATCTATGATTTGTTGGATTTTCTCTTTCCATGGTAAGTGTGGCAAATTTACAGGTGACAGTACACCTTTAAGTTTCATTCTGTGCTGAACGCGTTCCCAGTTTGATCCCAGTGCGCGACGGGCTTCGTCAAAACGCTTCAATTTCGGTATCTTCTGGTAAAATTGGACAAAAATGGTGTATTATTTGGGACTGGCATTTTTGATGAGATATCGTCGCCTCTACGTAGCTCGTGTAGCCTCTTCTATTTACGTAATGTAAAGTGATAGCGATGGATATTATTCAGTTGTAAATAAATTTGCGTCACGACCGAGAATAATTCAAGAGCTGCTTAACTTTGAATAAGGTCGAGGACAGTGTCACAATCTAACCTTTGCGTCCGTAAGAACAAGATGATCATCAACATTTGATATAACCATGATGAAGAAATTTAGGACAATGTTAATGGTGTACATGCAAGCTTTAGTCACAAGCCAAGAAAAACTACACAGACTCATTTCATAGTGTAATCGAATCAACTTGAATTTCATTTAATACGCATTTCCTTTACTATATATAATAGTCTAATTTGTAGAAATGCGAGTTTTATCATTTGTAGAGGGGTAAAAGCGTCTTTAAAGCGTTCAAATTTAGGTCTCTGAATATTATGTCACAAGTGCACATTTGCCAGAGCTTCTACAGTGGTATGGATAAGACTGCAGTAAAATCTAACATACTGCACCCACAGATTAGTATAACTAACCCTTCCCTCGAGTAGCACAGCGTCATTTATATGTGCTGGTTATTTTCGCTTTCTTCAGGCGTTTACATCCAGGACGGTGAGGGCATGGTAACTTCTGAAGAGAGTGACGGTACCAAGATATGGTCTTACTCTACCCGGCGTTCGACGTGGCTGGCCGCCGCCAGGCGTTGGCCACAGACGCACTGCGTTGAGGTCAGCGTATGCCGTGACGAGAACTGTGAACAGGTAGTGCCAAATGCCGCTGTGTGGTAAGATAATGACCTTATTTTCACACTTGCGCACTGTGAGCAGTCATACATACTGTAATGTGGGTTACAGGGACAACCTTAAATGCTTTCACAATTTATCACGCAAACAAGCTATTTGCCTTGGTTTTTAAGCCACTTTGCATTCACCGACAGTTGCAATATTCACACGCGCAATCGTTTGTAAAGCCATTGATTTGTTTACCTTCACGATAGTAAGTGCTCAACTCGACAAATGTTCAGCCGACATAATGTGTACGCATTCGCCAAACAGATGGTCACATATTTTATTCACCACTTGGCAGATATTACATTTTCTCAGAATTTGGTCATTAATAGACGTTGAGAAGTGTTTCCATAGAGCTCGACTGTAATGTTCAAATAGGTGTTGCCAAAGTTGTCTGCCCATCATTCGTTTTTTGTTAATTTCACCCTTTAAGGTACCTCAAACATACTGTAATGGTACTTTTATTCTACCAATATCCTACATTTGACTAATTGTCGCGATCACGATATTTCTTATAATGAACAGGCTCACAGGTCTTGACTTCGACTACTCGTCGTTCCGTCGAACTAACGCCGAGGGCAGCACATGTTTCCATTTCAAACAGAACGGGCGGGTCAGGGTGCACTCTTGCTTCGGCGGGGACCAGATCACTGTCACGGGGACGGGTGACCCATCGGCTTGCGGTAAAGGCACCCAGTGGCAGAACACTGTAGAAGCCGAAGGTGTGGCCTGCCAGAAAGCGACAATCCTCTACGAAGGTAAACTACAAAGACAACCTCGCTGACAATTCTCACGGATTTTGCAGCTAAAAGGATTGCTTCATAGTTCCATATAATTTTTAGTGGGGAAATAAACCGTTTGAAAAAAATTTGAAATTCTTCGAAATATCACGCTTTGAGACCCCAGCTGTTATTTGAAAAACAAACAAAATAAAAAATTAACTGTGCCATAAAGGAGGGAAGACTGTAACAGCTTGTATCTTACATCTCTCAGCATATTGCAAATTTTCCACAGGCCTTTTATTTTATGGATCCACGCATGTGTCGTCAAACTACCTAAATGGAGACTTTCAAACAAAAATCTCCAGAACAATAGCAAAGTAAGAACCCCAAAAAATATTGACATTGCTGATGATGCTGTTACAACTGAGATCTCGTTAACTAGGGAACTGATAGAGATGACAAATCCTGTGTTCATTCAGTGAACAATATATCATGAATACTTTAATATACTACTATATATTGATGCCTGGAGATTAGCATTTTCATATATTGCAAATCTTAAAATTATTGTTGATGTGACAAATAGGAAAGCTCCAAGCTGCCTACTTCATAAAAAGACTCCAGATTATGCAAAGGGGCCTAACATTTATACATATAATCCCTTGAAATAAAATGTATTGATATATTTTGTTATCGTCTAAGGGTCTAGGGTTTCCGACTATCTAACTTTAATATATACGCACATCGTTAAAAGAGAATTTACCTCGTCACGGTAAATACTATTCTAAGTGCATACGAAGAAAACGCGACAATTTTGATTGTTTTACCGTTTTTACTCAACAATGATCGCAAAAAAATGTTCATTCACCACATCTGTGTGATGATTTGAACGAATGAGATCATGGGTGAAATGGAGTGCAGGTCGGTGCTATAGGAATTCGAATAACTTTTCTCCCTCTTTCTCTCCCCCCCCCCCCCAGAATCGGACTTCGTGAACTGTGGGGAGCCGGGAATGCCTAAAGACGGACTTAAACTTGGCAACGTGTACTCTTTCGGTGCCAATGTGACCTTCACCTGCAAATCTGGCTTCGAAATGCTGGGCAATTCACAACGGATATGTCACTCGTGCGGCGAATGGAGCGGAAGTCAGCCTGTATGTTACTCGAGTGACTCAACGGTCGGCAGTGGGGACGAAGACTTTTTACGCGACTTCTTCTGAGCTCAGTCAAACGTACCTGTACATTTGAAGGCTTTACGTCACATTGTCTCGTTGACACTCTATTGCAGGTGTTCATTTTTAATTAAACTAGCTAGAAAACAAGTAACTTGTTTGCGATGACACCACACCCCAATTACATCGTGTAGCAAAACGATTTCGAAGTTCAAGAGGGTGTGTATTTTGTCCATACTTAGTAATGTCAATGTATTTGCCATACTGCATTGCAAATGACTGGAAAAGGTTTTATTTATTAAGCAGTTTGAAAAAAAAATCTTACCTTACAAACTTTCAAAAGATCGTATTTAAGGTTTGTAGTAACGTTGATTGTGCATTCCCAACGGATTAAGCTTTTTGTTTATTTATTATAACGCAGAAAATAGCGGCTTTTGAATGTACACGTGATGCGCAGCTAGTAGCCAGTTAATGAATGCTTTACGCATGTACGTAGCTGTAGTCCCTCCATTTATCCTGATGGAACGAAGGGTAGTTTCAATATGCAGAGCATTGACCGAGTTTAAGTGGAAAATGTTTTCCTATCGCTAGACTTACCTCAGATCTGAAATAACGATACTTCAAACATTTTTTAACCAGAATACTTAAAAAGCACGACATATTTTATTTTCGAGTGTCAAGATATATATTTTGTGTTAGAGTTTTAATACTACGTCGTTGTCATGCCTCAAATGATGAATACTTAAAATTTTTGCAGATCTATTGTTGTTTTCTGTTGCTTACATTAGTGGGTACCCAAGTCGATCTAAGCGTTTTTGCTTATTTTGTATGAATTTTGTCGTTAAATATTTTCCTAGATGCTGAAGAGGCAATTTTATAATAAATATAATACGTTTATTCCATAACCTTCAGACGAAATTAGACTCGTATTAAGCGTACATATTTTGGGTATTTCCCGACCAGTGGTTATCTGCATGAACCAACATCTTTCCTCATCATCATCTCTACATGTAAGTGTTGGTTCAGACCGGTTAGAACCATGGTGATACTAAGTACATAAAGACAAAATAAAAAACACGCATAAACACATGTACATAACACATAACTACAGCAATACTTGAATTTGAAACAGCCAGATCCCGTGGAAAGGCAACACTCAAGGAAACGTGTGTACTATTACAAAAGCTGTCTTCAGCGATATTGCAATCATAAGTGACGAGCGTTTGATACGAGCAAAGTCCTTACAAAAGCGATCTTATACATTAATCGTAGAAATGGTTTCTGTGATTTAGGGTAAAGTTTGATGAAATATTAGGTATTTCGCGGAAAGTACCTGCGAATAGGTAAATTCTCTCAAAAGTAAATGTTGCTCTATTATATAACTCGTTACGAAGCGATATAATCGTTGCCCTTCACTGTGCCCAAGAGCTACAGAGGAACTCGTGCCCTGTACGGCCTAGATAGTTCATTTTCATTTGATTTGAGAAAGATTCCCATAAAATTGCCAGAAACTGACACGAGGGTTCATTCTTCCTTTTATCAGACGTTTTAGAATAGACTGCGTAAATCAGAAGATCAACCATGCAGAAAGACAAGACGTAAAGTCATTGAACAAGTCATTTTAAATGACATAGTCCCCGCCAAATATAACTTTGTTAACAATGTTATGCGGTGAACGTGTGGAAATGTGTTTATAAATGCACTTCCAAGTCACAAGTCCAGTAGTGGGTGATAGTAATAAGTGTGTGCATACTTTGGCAGGATGCAAGCATTGAAATATGCTGAAACTGCTTTGTGCTCATTTGAGTAAATGCGAGTGGAACATGGGAAGAAAAGAGGCTATAGAGGGCGGTTCACATACATTTTTGCAGGATTAATTGGACAGGAAGGGTTAGCCGTGAGACTACAGGGGACTTAAAGTTGTATAAATAGGAAATATCGAAATTAGCCTTGGAATTGTTGTCTTGAGTAAAGTTTAATATAGATCAACACCACTTATGACTATGTTACACTAATAACATGTTTCATGTTGCTATGAGTCATTTAAAGTCGTCAGAAGCAAAACCATAACAATATTAACCAGATATGAACTGAATATGCTCACGTGTTTTACAACAGGTTCATTAATAGTAGTGCGCTTCACAGAACAATGAGATATATGTTATCACTATATGTAGCAGGTTTTTTTCAACTTCGCACAGTACTCTCAGAGTTTAATCGCTAATTACAAAACTTTATTTAATATGCAAATGAGCTGTTAATTAACTTGACACTGCTCAATGCTTCATGGGACAATTAGATATCCATCACATCAACATTTGTAGCACGTTTTATTTAATTTAATGCAGTAATTTTAGAGTAATGTCACTAATTACAAAGTTCATTAAATATGCAAATAATCCCTATATTAACTTGACACTGTTCAATGATTCATAGCACAATTAAATATTTATCAAATCAATATCTGTAGCACGTTTCACAAAATTTGGTGCCGTAATTTCAGAGTTATATACCTAATTACAAAGTTTATTAAATATGCAAATGAACCCTTAATTAACTTTACAATACTAAATGCTTTACAACACAGTTAGATATCTGTCAGATCAGTATATGCAGCAGTTTTCATCACATTTGATGCAGTTATTTCGGAGTTATATGACTACTTATAAAACTTCATGAAATATGCAAATGAGCTTATAATTAACTTGACACTGTTCAATGCTTCTCAGTACATTTGGATATTTATCAGATCAACATCTGTAGCAAGTTTTATCAAATTGAACGCTGTAATTTTGGAGTAATATAACTAATTATAAAGTTCATTAAATATGCAAATAAACCCTTAATTAACTTCACACAAGTAAATGCTCTACATCACAATTAGATATCTGTCGGATCAGTATCTGCAGCAGATTTCATCACATTTGGTGCAGTTATTTTGGAGTTATATCACTAATTACAAAACTTCATAAAATATGCAAATGACCTATTTGTTAACATGACACTGCCAAATGCTTCTCAGTGCAATTAGATATTTATCAAAACAATATCTGTACCCAATTTTAAGGACTTTGATGCCGTCATTTCAGAGTTATATACCTAATTACAAAGTTCATTAAATATGCAAACGAACCCTTAATTAATTTCACACTACTAAATGCTTTACACTACAGTTAGATATCAGTCGGATCAGTATCTGCAGCAGATTTCATCACATTTGGTGAAGTTATATCGGAGTTATATGACTAATTACAAAACTTCATAAAATATGCAAATGAGCTATTTATTAACTTGACACTGTCCAATGCTTCCAAGTATAATTAGATATATATCAGATCAATATTTGTTGCAAGTATCATCAAGTTTGGTGCAGGAATTTCAGAGTTATCTCACTAATAACAAAAATTCATTAAATATGCAAATGAGAAGATAATTGACATGACACTCACAGTATCATCATAATGTTCTGAGATTGTCATCTGTGAAAAGTTTCAAGAAATTTTGTGCAGTATTTCTTGATATATGTCTACACTGTCATTACCGTCTCCATAGGGAAACCATTGTACGGAAAAAAACGATATTGCATAACTTCATTAATATGCAAGCCACACTAACCAAAATCTAATCAGTTCTTACAAGTAGCATATGGTACCTGTGTACCAAATCTGACTTGAATCCGTTCAGGCGTTTTTGAGTTATCGTGTAAACAGACAGACAGACAGACACACACACACACACACACTAACACACACACACACACACACGGACAGACAGACAGACATCGCTATGACAATAGCCCACGTGTTTACACACGTGAGCTAATAAAAACTACAAAATTAAAAGTATCCCAACAAAAGTTACACATTTGGATAGGAACTGTAAAAAGTACCTATGAAACATATATCAACCTAATCTGACCTACGAATCAAGACTTTTGGCAATTTTACGAATTTTACCTTTTTGACCTCATTTGCATATTTTTACAGAAACACCTTCATTCGAACAAATTCACATCTCCACCTGCACCGTACACCTGCACATAAAATACTAAGACCTTGGGAGCTGCGATTCTGAAGTTTCTGATGTGGAAATACATACATACATACATACATACATACATACATACATACATACATACATACATACATACATACATACATACATACATACATACATACAACAGACAGACAGACAGACAGACAGACAGACAGACAGACAGACAGACAGACAGACAGACAGACAGACAGACAGACAGTCAGACAGACAGACAGACAGACAAGCGGGCGGGCGGGCGGGCGGGCGGGCGGGCAGGCAGGCAGGCAGGCAGGCAGGCAGGCATGCATACATACATACATACATACATACATACATACATACATACATACATACATACATACATACATACATACATACACACACAGACACACAGACAGACAGACAGTCTGTTTTTAGCCTTAATGTATAGTGTAACACCTTCAATCTATGATATTTTGACCTTTTACCGATACTTTATTTTATAACTTCATGACGTTGAATGGAAACGAAGGACATTACATGAAATGGACATATCTCACTTGGAATGAACGTACTTCACGTGAAACGAACACATCTCAGCCAGATTATGGGTAAAGCAAATACAAGTTTTAGAACTGTATTATAATTTTAGAACAGAAATGTATAAAAGACAATGGTTTAGAAAAAGTGATTCCATCTGAGACTTGAGAGAAGTTATTCCATCAAGGGGACCAAGACGATACTTTCTCCGTTATCAACCTAGCTTGCATTGCTGTATACATACGGCAGTATTGTAGCTTATAAAAATCATGATATATGGATCATATACAGGTTTTTTATTGTGTTTATTAATTATCATACAAATGTTAACCGTAAAACAAATTTCACCTATAATCATCAAACACACCGAGCACGAAATCTAGAAATTGAACTGTTTCGCGGAATCAGTAATTTGCAAAATACATCGGCATGATGTCAAATATCGTAGAATGAAATTATCGCTCTTTGTTATGATCGACTCCGTTCAGAAAGCAGCTGTGTGACCGTGCTCACACGGAAATCAGACTTTTACCTCGTCAGATCTATGCATGGCTGGAAATAAATATTTTCGCTGGTAGTCCACTTGGGCTACCATTTTCTGAAGTAGGTAGCCCAGTGACAATGGCTGGTACCCATGCATTTTTTAGTTCAGAAATATCATTTTTTCGTTACCCAGACAAGAAAAGGCTATTTTTCTAGATTCTGCCCATAAGGTGAATTTTCTAGTCATTAAAGAAACAACAACAACAACAACAACAACTTCGTCGGCGGCGAGGACCAACAACCATGTCTGGCACATATTTATTGCTTGGAGTTTTCTATGAATACAAAACATAACCACTGAGGTTGAGAAATCTGTACTGACTAGATTAGAGGACATTGGTATTGCCACCTTTCAGTAAAGTGGATCGATATGAAGCTAGGACAACGTCTCATTACATGCTGCCTATAAAGTAATTACTACTAGTATGAGGTATAAAGTCGCCCGGAAACAGGCCTCTGTGTTCCTCGGGTTCTTAATTACCGCATATGTTTTACAGGGTGATGGGGTATCTCTCGGTGGACATCCACACTTCGTTACAGCAAATTACCAACAATGGTCGGTAGAGGCCGTTCAGGCCTCTTGTCAAAACCTTGACAAGCGCAGGGGGCAGGGGCGTCATTGTCTGACGGTGCCATGTATAGGCGACAGCGATAAATACGTGCCTATTGGCAATCTCGGAATTTGGAACAGATTCAACAGTCTATACAATTGCGTGTAGGATCAATTTCCTTATATCTTTGTCTGAGGTTAATTAATAAACTTTAAAGAACTATCACTTGACTCATGAGCTCTTCCATGGCTTATGGCTGGACGTGACATCGACCGAATGATTCATTTGGACTTGCTTCATTCAGCTTTTCTTCCATTTTGTTTTACAGAATTCAAAATTATGATTTTAATTGATATAACCATTGCTTCACTGACTTTTGTTGTGGGTAAAAGGCACTGTATAATATAATGCGGAATGGTATTACCATCAGCAGATGTTGAACAAACGTGTTGAATGCGGTGGAATTTCTTTAATTCAGAATATCTGCTTAGCCAGAATTACTGTTGACTATGTTTTGATAACAATGCAAAAAGATATATATTATATACTACATTATATATGTACATTACATTACATTATAATAAAGATAGAAAGACAGAAAGAGAGACAGACAAACCGACAGAAAGATAGACGGATAGATAGATCGATAGATCAATAAATAGATAGACAGATATTAGATATATAGATATCAGATGGGTGTTACACAGACAGGCAGACATGCAGACAGACAGACAGGCAGATAGATCTATTAGATAGATAGATAGATTGATAGCAACCTAGAAATCTAGCTAGCTATATAGATAGATAACATGTTTTGCCGAGAATGATGCCGTAAGGTGCCGCTCTGTTTGACAAAAATCTACCTTAAAGATTTTAGAATCAAATATATCACCCTTCCCTAGGGTAGTATAGAGATCGTGGCATCCAATGAAAGTCGCTCATTACCTACATCTGCTACATTCTGAAGTGACGCCTGGAAAATTGTTTTGTCCGCTGTCAAACTACTGTTCTTAGTATTGTCGCCCAAATTGGACAGCTACCTCATTTTTTCCTCTTTATACGCGTTCAAATTACATAGGGAGTGATTACATGCTGATGGGTTTCAACAAAATGTGCACGTACACACAGTCCCTCTATCCACCGGTCTGGAAACGCCTATTGTAAAAGGTGTCAATCACCTAGACCGCACAGCCGAACCGCGATACGAGAGCCAGTCACGTGATAATGCGTAGCTTGGGTTTGTCCTGCATGCCACAGTCCCCGATTGTGCGTACGCTTTTCTCGAATTTTCGCTGTTTTTGGCTCTATTAAGTGTTCTCTGCGTCTATCTACGACACGAAGACAGAAATTATCATATCCTGAAACCGGTGTGTTTTTGGTGATCCTTATCCCATCGTAAATGATGATAGTGTGCGATAATTTCTGGGGTTGACCGCTGCGAGTGTGTTGACGTACGTAGCACAAGCAACGGCTGGAATCACACCGGAAAATTTTTGGTCCCTTTCTCTTGCAATGCTAGTAGTCAGTGTCTCCAAATATGATCTAAATATGTTTTCTGTGTAATATTCTGTGAAATCATGTCTGTTAACTGAACAGAATAGGAAAGACAACTGCAGAAATGCATGTAGATTTTAGTTGTGTGGTCGCACATTTTCCCATGCAGCGTCAATATGGCGAACTCTCGATACGTACGCTCGCTCAGGCACGGCTGGAAACACACCGGAAAATTTGTCGTCCATTTCTCTTGCAATGCTAGTAGTCAGTGCCTCCAAATATGATCTAAATATGTTTTCTGTGTAATATTCTGTGAAATTATGTCTGTTAACTGAGCAGAATAGGAACGACAACTGCAGAAATGCAGGTAGATTTTTTTCGCATATATATTTTCCCATGTAGCGTCAATATGGCGAACTCTCGATACGTACGCTCGCGCTCAGGCACAGTAAATACCTTTTACAAAATGCTATCATGTCAACACAATAACAAGTTTGGTAATGAACTACTCAACTGTCGATGTTAATATTCAGCTGATTTTGCCTGTCTTCTTGATTTCGGGCAATAGTCCATGACACTTGCGAACAGTGCATGGTCATTTTGTTTTGCGATCGTGATCATAATGCAACCATAATGTATGGTCCCTTTCAAGCTTTATCTAGAGGGGCAACGTTACCCATTTAATGAAAAAATAAATTGTTTAGTGTTTCTAAAGTGAACAAGTAGTAATGTTTTGTGATATTCTTAAAATAACAACCCACAAACGTCATGTTTTTGAACGATCACATTGCGGCTGTCATAGGATCGTGGGGTAGCGACATCGATATAGCGGCCAGTTGAACATTGTCAGTGTCCTTTGTTTAAGGTGTGAATCGTGTATTGGTTCATATCACAGAGTGTCACAAAGAAACCAGCCACGTTTCCAGACCGGTGGATAGAGGGACTGTGACGTACAGAACGAAAATTATTAACAAAGTCAGCTTGTTCTCATTTGCATACAACTTCGCACCTCGCATCTTGAATTAAAGCGCAGTGGTCGTCGCGCTGCGCGTGCGTGATTTTTTTTGTTGATAAACATAAATTTTTGTAAACATAAGTCTTCTCAACTTCAATAGGAGTGAGATGGGAGCAGTCCCCCACTTTGTTAAGGCCTTTGTAAGACTCAACATCATGCAATAGTAAAATATTAAGATCGGAAACGAACTTCAGTGGTGTATTTCTATCTATAAACTCGTGTAGAGCTACGAACATCGGGACACTACACTCAGCACATTATGTCGCTGAGTTTACTGCACGCAGACACAGGAACAAAAAGCTTTGATCGCACGCGATCACGTTGGTTGTACACGATGCTATGTACAGTACAGTGAAAATACATAACTAAAATGATCAACATTGCCTATATATGTAGACCAGCAACAAGCACAATGCCTAACACAAAAATTACACTCAAGACCATGATCGGCAAGCCACAGCAGGACACGAGAGATGTTGTTGGGAGACGGTCACCGCGTTGACGTACACGGATATAGAGAATCCGGTCCCACAACGTACCGGCCCGCGACGACTTGGCCCACAACCAACTGTTGATCACCATGTCTTACTTCTCCTAGTATTACGTGGTAAGAAATAGTAAAATGACAGGAAACAATAGACAAAACGAGCGGGTTTTCGCGGCATTTGACAGGAAAATTGCACGGCTACACCGTGCATACCGGCGTGCATAGACGTATCGAGAGATCCTGTGCCCCGGTCCTGTGCACGGTCATGGCAGTGATCCAACCGCTAGCTGGTGTAGGCCTACCGGTGATGGGCAAACGTCGTTGTTGTACCTCCTGATTGCCGGGTAGGTCTGAATCCTCTTTCAAGTGAGATAACCCCCACATAACAAGAAGACCTATGAAAGGTCCTTCGCTTGACTTGATACCTGTACTCGGAATTCTCGTTTGCACCCCCAAACGGGGTAAACTTTGTAGTTGAGTTGGATTCTCCACAGCCGAGTGAAGCGCGCCATATACCCGGTTTGACACGGACGTTCATACAGTCTACGGAACGGAACAGATGCAGAGATGCTTCTTGCTGCAGCGGGCATTGCTCTGCGAGCTGTAGATTTCTGTAGTTTGTACTCCTGTCGGGCCTCTTGAAATGAAAGCTCTCGTCCTTGCTAGCGATGTCGAAAACTAGAGCCCGGTCGTTGATAGTCTGTTGGCGTATACATGCGTACATGCGTACGTCTCGCTCTATGGCTCGAGCGATAACAGTAGCCGAGCCCAATTCAACTGATTCAAGAAAATCATGAGCAAATGTGACCTCAATCCAGCGTGCAATTATTGTTCAATATTCAGCAGATATTTAACTTAGATTAATTTACCTTTTATCGCGTGTTACATTTGGTTAGTTGGTATACTTGTGACAGATGAGCCGCCATTTTAACAAGCGGCAATATCGCAAACATTACAATCAACCCGCAACATGTGCGGCGTTCGTGGATTTGTTTACAACAGAGGGGGACCCCCTCAGGAGGATGCGCAGCGCGACGACCACTGCGCTTTAAATTGGGCGGAGGGAAGTGTGAATGCACACGCCCCTTTCGTAAGTCTGTTGTTTTATCCTCATCGCTATCACCTCGATGGTAAAACTATGTCACAACATTTTTCATCACTGACGCAGTGCCATTTATCAAGATGTTGTTTGACAGAGTATAAAATGATTCTTTCTTCACGTTTCGATCAAATAAAAAACTTTCCTGCCAGAATCAGAAACAAAGTCCATTAATAACACATATTTGAACGTTTTTTGCTCACGTGTTTACACACGTGAGCATATGTCGCAGCGATGTCTGTCTGTCTGTCTGTCTGTCTGTCTGTCTGTCTGTCTGTCTGTCTGTCTGTCTGTCTGTCTGTCTGTCTGTCTGTCTGTCTGTCTGTCTGTCTGTCTGTCTGTTGGTCCGATATCTCAAAAACGGCTAATCAGATCAGAATCAAATCTGGTACATATATTTAGTTAGCAAATGGCAAGAACTGATTAGTTTTTGGTGGGTGTGGCTTGCATACTTTTTGCTCATTTGCATAATTAATGAGTTTAGAAAAAACGGATATACATTAAAAACGACTACACACAATTTGATGAGATTTGCTACAAATGTTGATCACACCAAGATATATCAGCAGTGGGAACAATTAAGGGGTTACATGAAAGATAGTTGCTAATTTGCATATTTATGAACCTTTTGATAGGGATATATGTCTTATTTGATTCGATCAAAATTGACCAAACTTGGTATGTATATTAAAGATACCATCGTTTAATATTATTGAAAGTCATTAAGCGTTTTAAATTTAGCCAATTCCGAATTTGCACATTTAATGAACTTCGCTAATTAGGGATATATACTTGAATTGACTGGACTGACGTTGATGAAACTTGATACATGTATTTTGAGCTACTATGATACAACATTTTTGAAAGTCTTTAAGCATTTTTACTTCAGCCAATTCCGAATTTGCATATTCGATGAAGTTTCCCAATTAGGGATATATATCTGAATTAACTTGATTGTAGTTGTTGAAACTTGCTATATACATCAAAGATACTGTGATATAACATTATTGAAAGTCAGAAGGCATTTTAACTTCAGCCAATTCCTAATTTGCATATTTAATGGTTTTTCATAATTAGGGATATATATCTGAATTGACTTGATAAAAATTGTTGAAACTTGCAATGTACATTAAAGACTATTATACAACATTATTGAAAGTCATTAAGCATTTTCTCTTCAGCCAATTCCTAATTTGCATATTTAATGAACTTTCCTAATTAGAGATATATATCTGAATTGACTTGACCAAAGTTGACAAAACTTCCTACATATATTGCAGATACCATGATTCAACATTATTGACAATCATTAAGTCAATTCCTAATTTACATATTTAATTAACTTTGCTTATTAGGGATATATACTGGGATTTACTTGATCAAAGTTGGCAAAACATGCTATGTACATTGATGATTATACCTGGTTACAACAATACAGAAAGTCATTTCACATTTTCATGTCAGCTAATTTATAATTTGCATATCTAATGAGCTTTCACAGCTCGGCATATATGGCTTGAAGGACTTGGCCAACGGTAATTACACTTGCTTTATAAAATGGTGATACAATGACAGCAGTCAAATAACTTTAATATTTTTATTTCAGCTAATTACATATTTGTATACTTCATGACCTTTTAGAATTAATCGGCAGTGATTATTGTTCATTATGTTGATCATAATACTTTCAATGAAGTTGCAAACATGTGGCAAAGGTTCAAATTTACACATAACTGCAATATATAATTTACCACGTGAGCATTTTCAGTTCATATCTGGTTATATTTTGAAAGCATTTTTTCGTACGATATGACGTCAAGATGCGCAGCACGTGTTTTTGAATGAAGTAATTAAATTTCAGAAGTATGTTTTCAACGTCTTCACGGACAGGAAGAGGTTTTGGCCAATCACTCCTCAGAAAACTGAACAGATAAAACTGAAATGTTTCTTTGAGCTTATAAGGAAGCCTGAGAACCGTTAAACGATGTCGTGTTGTTAGTTCCTTTATAAGTACAGTTACAGACAAGACAACCCAGTTTATCATACCTTTGAAGTAAACGCATGGATAAAGACTAAACGGTCCATATTCGACTGAGAATTTCTGAATACAACCGATTGAGTGTTTTGTTTGCTTTGATTGTTTACTTGCATTTTACCTGTCATCCACGTTTTTATGTTAAGTTCGCGGTGGTTTGACAATTTCTGTGCACTTTTGAATCGGTAAAATTTTAAACGAACAAAAATACTGTTTCTGCGTTACCAATGATTTCTTTCTTTGTTTATCTTTCTTTCTTCTTCTTCCCTACTCATTCTGATAGAGAAATGTCTTATCTAAAATATTTACAAGTCCTAATCCCTTAAAAGTATTAACTTCACTCTATTCATTTTGCTTACAACCTACTTGTCAATTGATGGCGACCATGTTTATTTTGTACTCTGTATTATCTCATCCAAAGATATTCATCTACAGCTGTCTCGATGTCTTATGTTGTTGGTAAAACGGGAACACGGCTGACAGTAAACATGTACGCGTAAAAAATAAACTGGTGTTACCTTTAAAACTATTAAAGAGCAGGCTCTGTCGACCCGGATTCTCAACCACGTTTCATGTTGGCTGTTCTCCTATTTTGGAACCGCCAGCGAGAGGTCGTCGAGTTACAGAGACATACTATAGGCTCCGAGTGGTCAAAGATAACACCCGTACATTTCTTATGCCTAGATGTTGCATACTGTTGGGCTTTCTCCATTTTTGCCTGTATTCGTATACGTACATTATACGTACATGTACAGTGGTTATTTGCATATGGAAAATGCAGAGTCATAATATAATCCCCTGTACATGTGGATGCCGCAAGTAAATAATTTTCTGGTGTTCATGGTGTTGGCCATTGATATGAACATTGGTTATGAATACATATTTGTCATAAATACGTCATTGCTGGGAAAGGAACAATAATGATGAGATGATAATTATATGTAAATATCCACTGTACAGATTGTATGTAGGAGGTGTCTTTACGAACACAAGGACAGAAGTTATAGGGGAGCAGGTAGATAGCAGAGAGGAGAAGGGACAACACATAGCAGCATATAACATCTTTGTATAAGAAATAAATCGTATTATCTTTGAAGACTGTGAGCCTCTAAGATGTTTCTGTATCCCGACGTCCTCTAGCAAACTATTGAAGGAAGACGATGAAAAGTAATAAGTCCAATGGTTACTTCTTCTTGGTGTCCAAATTCGTCAAGTTTCAATAATATCCTTCTGTCCATAATAGATATAACGACACATTTCTCCAAACGGAGTGTTAAGTCTTCTGATGTTTTCAGCGTCGAAGTCTATAGCCTTGTCGGCATTCTTGGGTAATTGAAAGAATTCTCGTATGAAAGTGTGCACGGTGTAATGTCCGCCCATCCACTTAAATTCGCCTGCAAATATTTCCTGTTCGGCCGGCAATTCTCACCAGGTTGCCCTTTGCTTCAACGTGAACAAGTGGGGACACTGTTTCGACAGCGTGAACGGGAACTGGATGGAATCACAGTTCCAACAAAAGCGGTTGTAAATCTGATAGCCATCCAGAAATAATTTGATAAAAAGAGACCCCTTCATGGCAAATATGATTGCATTGTTTAGTCTCGTGAAGTGCTCCAGACCAAACACACAGTCATAGTATCGCAAGGAATCCAAAGGTTTGATAACTATAATATCCATATCCATGTACACACCTCCATATTCCAACAATATTTCGAGCCGACTGATGTCCGAACGATGACGTACGTCGGCTTTAGCTAAAGAATAGTTAAATACGGTCATAGGCATTTGTCTCCTCACAACTTCTAAAACTGGAATAGTGTTTTTGGCTTCCTTCCAGTATTTGCCAGTCGGTTCCGAATCCGTATGGAACATAATTCTGTCAGCTTTCATGATTCTGTGGGCACTTAGAAGTGAGATTAGGTGATCAAAACGAAACCTCTGCCGTCCGAACCATATGTAGTGGGCAATGTTGGGCACAACTGGTACAGCATTTGGCGTTAGCGGGCTCTTTGACACGCGCATGCTTGCGTTTTCTCCCTTGCACAAATCATACCCATAGTCATCGAACTCAAGGTTGGTTTGCAAACCCTTGTAGATGCACTGCTTCAAGTTCGCAAGCAATCATGTGAAATATCGCACGAGTCGTTCCAAATTCGTCGCTGCAGTGACTGACTGTCACCGCTGTAAAGATTTAAGCTGTCGATGTCGGTTGGCTGCATGTTGTCACTCTCCGTTTCAGTCAGATGCACAGTTGGCATCCTGTACAGTCGCGAATACATGTATATCGGCATAAGAGTCAAGATCCCCATCCCGACTTGGAGGAGGAATCGGTCAAGTGTTATTCTGAGAGACTTACGTGAAGAACCCATCTGCGTTGGTGTGCTTTCAATGGGCATGGGACGCTCTCCGCAAATCGGATCAATCGAATGGATTCCGTATTTTCATATGAGGTTATGTGGCATTCAACTAGGAAACGTTTGGACTGACACAGGCTGGTACATGGTTCTTTCAGAACAATAGGAACAATAGCGACCATATGCGTACGACAATAATCCTTGAAAAACAACTGCAGAGAAAATGTGTAATGATCAAAGAAGCAAGAACCATTTATTGATCCACTTTTTTCAGATGTAGATACAAACAGTTTGTGTACAGAAGGCACTCTTACATAGACATACGATCTAGAGATCAGCCTGAGAAAAGCCGATTAACGGTTTTCATTTATCGCATGCAGAAACTTTCCAAATGATGGCACTACCCTGTTGACTTCAGTAATCTGTGGCTTATACTCTGACTCAAAAAGGGTCAGAGAAGTGGCAGCATTCTACTTTTTTTAATTTCACAGCGACTGAACTCCTGAGTATTTAATTTTACAGTAGTCTAGACGTGCCGCGTATCTTTCTGTGAGAGTAAACTCAGTTATAATATTTTACTCCATCAGGTGCCAAGCGGATTGAAATATTAGGATATAGACAAAGTAAGGCACCGCAACAGCTGCGACATCGATACAAATAACTGCGTATTAAAGTAATATTTTCACGTTTCTGTGGAAGTGTTACCATTGCATGCGTCACACATATGGCATGAACAATACTACAGTATTCCTTTTACTTTTTGTCCTTTGTATATGTAGTACAGCTGATTTTTATTAGTCCTTTGTATGTTACATCAAATTTTAGATGGCTTCAGAAAGATGACCAATACATAGATACATAGATATATAGATAGATAGATACATACATAGATACATAGATAGATACATACATACATACATACATACATACATACATACATACATACATACATACATACATACATACATACATACATACATACATACATACATACATACATACATACATACAAACATACATACATACATACATACATACATACATACATACATACAGACAGACAGACAGACAGACAGACAGACAGACAGACAGACAGACAGACAGACAGACGGGCAGACAGACGGGCAGACGCCACTGACTAACCATATAAGCTCTCTCTGATACATATACACATTTCAAATGTGAGCTACAATGAACCAAGTAAACTTAAAACTTTGACAGCTGAGACTTTGATGGGATTACTGTGTGTAGCTCATTCTCCTCCATGACCTTCAGTTAAATTATTTCAGTTTAGAGTTTTCTGGAAGGTCGTGTTTACTACAAGTGAAAATATTATTAGAATAGTAATTAACATATCAATAGAAATTCTAGAATTATCCAGTGTTGTCTGGATTTAGCTTCTTTTAATATGGATTTTCAGTTAGGCTGTTAGGGATCACGTTAGTTAGGGATCTGGCTAGTGTTACGTCAACACCTTCAAACTCTCACTGGATTTGTTCTGTGAAATCTGCACGGTTCAGACCCTCACAAAGCCTGCAAACAAATAAGGACTTCCTCACTCACCAGTGTTTGTCTGACTCGATTCTGGAGACTAGGAGTGTTTGTGCTGTCCCAGCTGGGAAAAGTAATGTTTGCTCTGCATTGTATTTTTATTTAATTTACACCCTAAATTTAGTTAATAAATTTATTTTAAAGAAAATCGCTGACTTCGCCGCTTTTTTCTGTCTCACCGTTACAGTTCCACAGTTTCCTTTTCTTTTTTGTTTTGTAAAATACGCATTCTAGATATACTCCCCAAGTAATTTCAAATGCGTAATGTTTTCAGCATGCCAATACAGCTTGTATGTGTGCAATGTCTTGTATTGCGTTATTGTAGACATCCGTATTTTGGCATGGACTGTATGTACAAAGTGCACTTCATCGCAAATTAACACTTAATACTTCCTCAGACTTTAGGCTAGGTAGAAATTTTATTTGTTTCAAGAATGAACAAAAGAAAATGTTTGCACAAGTTAAAGATATTGTACCTTTAATTCAACTTATGAAGCTTAACTTGTCAATAAAAGCTGACGTAGGCTGGCTAGTATCTCTGGGGGAAGCAGCCTTACCTTGTATGCGTACAATGGCTTGTCAGGCACCCTAATCTCGAAGTAAGTTTTTCAGGAAAGATTTCTTTCCGAAAATCCTGGTTTTGAAAAGTAAAGTCTCCGCTGGTATGTGATCGTTGGAACATAATACTGCATTAGATAGAGTGGTTGAAGTTCATATTTCCCACGTCGCTGATGCACAACGTAAAATCTACAACGAGTCATTGATTTTATCGTAAATACTCATTTTCTTGAATAGTTTTTCAAAGAGAAACTTTAATACAATGCGCAAGTCCAAAAAAAGGATAACGATGACATACTGCTTTTTTGAAACAGTCTTTACACCAAAGACAGCTGATTTTGTTAGTCTACGAGGAGAATTTCTAAAACAACAAATGTGAATGCTAATTGTTTGTATTCTATTGTATTACGTTCCCTACATAACATGCGGATGCTGGCATTTTCATTCTGCGCAATCTCTTCACAGCACGTTCTTCAATAAGTTACCATGAGGGCGCCAATTTGAATATCAAAACCATCGAACATGTCTGTCTTTCGCTGAATCTACCGATCGAGATATCCCGCTAATGGCCGTAGCACCTCTCCGCGGACTTCACAACTGTCCAAAGTGTTCCTCGTTACCTTATAGAGGCCTGTTCTATTTGATCTTCTCTAAGGCAAAATCAACGTTCCCTAAATTTGCCGACCAATTCTGTAAAAATCACTATAGATGAAAAATATACACTACTATAAGCTCGCGGGAGGGTATCCTTGCCAGTGAAACACTTAGTTTGAGTTTTATTACGTGCCTATTCGATTTTGAGCGATCACAACAACATCTATAACAGCTTCTCTAAATCTCTGATCAGACAAATGAGTCACAAAAAGCCAAGATTCCCTTGCCAGCTGTTCTTGGCTGACTAATGTAAACACACGTATCTTGCATTGACAGCGCCAAGGTGCTTAAAAGGCGACTGGCCGATTGGCGCACTCTGATTTGTGCGTATATATGCTCTCAACAAGTCGTCCATGCAAGGTGTTTTTTCACGTTGACATTTAAACTACGGTCCATTCGTATTGATTCGTATAATATAAAACACAGCACGTATAGCTACGCTGTACGCAATTTGCCTTATTTAAAAGAATAATTTTGTTTTCTATCACCACAATTACAAAATAATGCTTGAAAACAACGTTAAGAGCAGACTACTATAAGTTCGTGTTGAATTTGCATCCCGTAAAGGCGGAGCTAGGAAATAACAATTGTAAGTTTCCTAACGACAGAATGTTTCACTTGATTTTGATAATTCTTTTCCGGCATGAAATCTTAGTTTCAAACTATAATATTGATGTTACGTTTCTAAATTACGACACCAAAAACAACCCGTTGCGTCATGATGCGATTGCAGGTTCTCGTAGTCCTGTTTAGCATAACAAAACACATTAGACAAATCTAAATGCTGTACACGTTAACGTAAACGTAATCCTTATTACCTCAAAAAATCCGATATGAATGTAAAATATCAAACTTCGGATAAAAATGGTCGTGAAACGCGCGAAATGAGATCAACTTAACAAATGCCCATTTGTCTCTAATTAAATTAAACACCTAAAGTCGTTAACTGAGTGATGTACACATTGAGCGTTCGTTACCCTAAATTCCGAATGTTCGTAAATTGATGGATTGTCTAATTAATGGTTTTATACTATTTATTCTCTTTTACACTAACCACTCTTTGCCAGTATCATATCGGATGCTGCCCCGTTTCATATCAGATGTTGTCTCACCGTTTTAAGGGTTGGCATTGCACTCTTAATTCACGGTTTACTGGTATACCGAAACTGTCATAAAATGATTGTGTGCATCACACACATAGTATGTATATCAAATTCCAATAATATCCTTCTTCCGTAGTAAATATAGCGACACATTTCTCCAAAAGGACTGTTGAGTCTTTTGATGTTTTCAGCGTCGAAGTCTATTGCCTTGTCGGAATTCTCGGCTAAATCAAAGAACCCCCGTATGAAAGTGTGCACGGTGTACGGTCTGCCCATCCAGTTGAACACACCGCGAATATCTGCTGTTCGGCGGCAATTCTCACCAGGTTGCGCTTCTCTTCCACGTGAACCAAGTGGGGACACTGTTTCGACAGCGTGAACGGGAACTGGATGGAATCACAGTTCCAACAAAAGCGGTTGTAAATCTGATAGCCATCCAGAAATAATTTGATAAAAAGAGACCCCTTCTTGGCAAGTATAATTCCATTATGAAGTCTCGTATAGTGCTCTAGACCAAACACACAGTCATAGTATCGCAAGGAATCTAAAGGTTTGACAACTATAACATCCATATCCATGTACACACCTCCATATTCCAACAATATTCCAGCCGACTGATGTCCGAACGATGACGTACGTCGGCTTTAACTAAAGAATAGTTAATACAGTCATAGGCATTTGTCTCCTCACAACTTCTAAAACTGGAATAGTATTTTTGGCTTCCTTCCAGTATTTGCCAGTCGGTTCCGAATCCGTATGGAACATAATTCTGTCAGCTTTCTGATTCTGTGGGCACTTAGAAGTGAGATTAGGTGATCAAAACGAAACTTCTGCCGTCCGAACCATATGTAGTGGGCAATGTTGGGCACAACTGGTACAGCGTTTGGTGTTGGCGGGCTCCTTGACGCTCGCCTGCTTGCGTTTTCTCCCTTGCACAAATCATACCCATAGTCATCAAACTCAAGTTTGGTTTGCAAACCCTTGTAGATGTACTGCTTCACGGTTCGCAAGCAATCGTGTGAAATATCGCACGAGTCGTTCCACAGTCTTCGCTGCAGTGGTCGAGTGTCTCCCCTGTAGAGATCCAACTCCGCGATATCGATATCGATCGGCGGCGTGTGATCACGCTCGGTTTTAGTTCGAAGTACCTTCGACATTCTGTAGGAAGTTAGCGAATATGTGTAAATCTGTACAAAAAGAAGGACAGCACACTGAGCAGCAAGAGTAAGACGGTCTGTGTGGTGCTGGGAGACTTCCATGAGGTACCCATTTGCGTTGAAGTATGATTTCTGTTTGGTCGTCATTAAGTATGACAATAAAACTATGAAATCTCTGGTTTCATATACTAGGTATTTACGACGCTTGTATCACGTGTCGATAATAATAATGGTAATATGGTTGTGTGCTTTACAGTACACAGGCACATAACTAAATACGAGACACATCTCCAGGCATACGGAAACAAATACACATCATACACTTGCAATCAGACAGACAATAATGACATGTGAAAATACGTGTATGTATGTATGTATGTATGTATGTATGTATGTATGTATGTATGTATGTATGTATGTATGTATGTATGTATGTATGTATGTATGTATGTATGTATGTATGTATGCATGCATGCACGCAAACAGGCATGCATGCATGCATGCGCGCGCGCACGCACGCACGCACGCACGCACGCACGCACGCACGCACGCACGCACGCACGGACGTACGTACGTACGTACGTACGTACGTACGTACGTACGTACGTACGTACGCATGCATGCATGCATGCATGCATGCATGCATGCATGCATGCATGTATGTATGTATGTATGTATGTATGTATGTATGTATGTATGTATGTATGTATGTATGTATGTATGTATGTATGTATGTATGTATGTATGTATGTATGTATGTATGTATGTATGCATGCATGTATGCATGCATGCACGCAGGCAGGCAGGCAGGCAGGCACGCCCGCACACCCGCACGCACGTACGTACGCACGCACGCACGTACGTACGTACGTACGTACGTATGTATGTATGTATGTATGTATGTATGTATGTATGTATGTATGTATGTATGTATGTATGTATGTATGTATGCATCCATGCATGCATGCACGCAGGCAGGCAGGCAGGCAGGCACGCCCGCACGCACGTACGCACGCACGCACGCACGCACGCACGCACGTACGTACGTACGTATGTATGTATGTATGTATGTATGTATGTATGTATGTATGTATGTATGTATGTATGTATGTATCTGTGTATGTATGTATGTATGTATGTATGTATGTATGTATGTATGTATGTATGTATGTATGTATGTATGTATGTATGTATGTATGTATGTATGTATGTATGTATGTATGTATGTATGTATGTATGTATGTATGTATGTATGTGTGTATGTGTGTGTGTATGTATGGAAGAGAGCATGTTTCTTTTGCCTTTGCATGCATTTAAATGACACATGTAAGCCATTTTACGTATACGTTTCATACAACATATTGTGGGCTTTATCGCCATAGATATACATTATTTTGTAGGGAGACATCATCAGCAATGATGATTTATTTCCTTGTGCTACAACTGTAGTCAACGTTACCAGTGTGTAGGCGTGACTTTTTTGCGCACACATAGGCAATCTACGCTGGAGGCCTGTACAAGTACTGAGTATTTCGTCTAAACTAATCGCTGACGTACACACCATCCTTCTTTACATAATGTTTGGCACGGGCAGAAAATCCTTCATAGCCTAAAGAAAACTTTAAAATACCTCGCAGACGTAAACTATACATAGTATTTCAGATATTTCAGCTGATCGACAAAACCACCTAGCAAATAACACAACCGCAATTATAGCTGCATCGATACATATGATAAGAGAGCTAAATGATATTGTGCAACTGTTTTTTAATTACCTTTTACTTTCCTAATCAATGTGACGTATCCATAATAGAGAGGATACACATCAACTTAACGTATTCAACGAAGAAGAGATCTTCACGTTTACAAATTTCCTCGATTTATAGCCAAACATTCCTACCTTCAAATTCACTGCAGTATGATACCATTTAAACATTCGCCTTCAGGAAAATTAGCTAATTATTGAAGTGTATCGGACTGCCGATTAATTCATTGTGCGTTTTAGTAAATCAAAAAGTTGTATGATACAAGTTCGGATACGAATAAACAGTGTAGAACGACTGGCAAACAATTCAGCCGAGAGTAATTGAATGAGCAAAGCGGGCTGTATTTGATACTATTATTACACGGCCTTAGATATTTATGCCAGCTGTTATTGGCATTTTTATTTGGCAGTAAATTAGCCACACATATGCGGAAAATATTCAATAACGAGCCATATTTACGTTTATAAAAGCAATGAGAGTGCACGACAGTCACTATATGTGTTTTCGCATGTACACCTCCCTCCCAGAATATGTAACTGTCAATTCATAACAAAATAATCAACTATCATCTGCACATCCGAAAAACTTCGATTAATACACTTGTGACCGTTGTAATTAACCAGTGCTTCTCCGAGAGTGCATTTTCATGATACACAAATGAGAGTACACCTTTTTCTCCTAGATAATGTTGAACTGTACAGCAGCTTTGTGCTGGACCGATTGTCTCCAGTCTTGCCTCGCCATTCACAAATGCGCACAATTTTCATATTGGCTAGTAAAGGATAAAGGTGACAACTGAGGCTAGTCTTGAAGCACTCGAGCATGGACAAGTTCAATAGTCGAGTTTCGAGATTCTCGCGAGATGAGCGAAAACGAGGCTGAGGTTGACAAGCTGGTTTGCAATGAATACAACCATGGCCGCCGTTGAACTTAGATGCTCACCGTTCCCGGAGGGAGTTACAAAGGTAAGCAGTGTTTCTCAATCAAATAAATTTAGTGCTGTTGAAATGATTATCATGTCAGTAGTTTTAGCAAAGTCTTCTTAAGTTTGCAAAAAGAAAACGCGCTATTCATTCGTACTTCTGTACATCAACACAGACGGTTTGGTTTCGACAGAACAAACACAGGCGCTCCTTAGCTGGTTAGTCTGCTAAGTAGATCGATTTTCGGCTCGATTTATCGATCCCGTAGTCGATATGCCCGCCACTGCAACCTAAATACTCACAAGGTGTGCAACACAATCACTCAAAAAACACGCGATCCGGGTTTTCAACTGGCTGTGCGCTCGCACAAAAGATTCAGAACTACACTCCCATATACCTATTTGGATCACAAATTAATCCATCTCCTAAAAAACCACGCCGATGAATGTGCTCCTCGAGTCATCTTGAAGAAATCGGCCGTGTTTTGTGACCAAGTGCGGTGAAATGCGGCCTGCAGAACGATTCTACCATATGATGTCATTTATTCCACTACTGATTGGCTAATCAACGGCCAAAACAAAGGTCATGGCAAGACGTCACTGGTTAAGTATAGTTGAACCAATCAGCAGTGGAAAAAATGACGTCATATGGTAGAATCGTTCTGCAGGCCGCATTTCACCACGCTTGGTCTCAAAACACGGCCGATTTCTTCAAGATGACGCGAGTAACACATTCATCGGCGTGATTTTTTAGGAGATGGTTAAATTTGTGATCCAAATAGGTATATGGGAGTGTAGTTCTGAATCTTTTGTGCGAGCGCACGGCCAGTTGAAAACCCGGATCGCGTGTTTTTTTGAGTGATTGTGTTGCACACCTTGTGAGTATTTAGGTTGCAGTGGCGGGCATATCGACTACGGGATCGATAAATCGAACCAAAAATCGATCTACTTAGCAGACTAACCAGCTAAGGAGCGCCTGTGAGAACAAATCTTGATTTGATGACATTTTGCCGCGTCACAAACCAGCAGACGACACATAATTTCGTGAAAGTTGATTGCAACTAAAATTGACGACACATTTTCAATTATTTTGGAGTATTTAAGATCGATATAAGGAGTAGACTGTATATAATATCAAGGTAATGGCACACTCTTCGATGTCATATTCTCGATGGAGTATGTATGGTGTTGGTAGGCCCATCTGATGCTCGACCACTGCCACGATACTGCCGCGGGCATGTGTGCTGGTATACTAGGTAGCTGTCAGTGTCACAGCAAGCGCTTGGCTCGCTCTACGATGCGTGTGTTCCTGTGACCACAGGGTACAGATAGTGAATCGATGACTTTTAGTAGCTGAGGTCTTAAGTCTTGCAGGTGGTATTCTGACTTTTTTTCTGCCTGATACATTCAGGCTTTGATTTCGAGGACTTTCATATCCAATTTGAATTTGTTCTTTATTGTCATGCTGATAAAATCGCAATCTCACAATCAGCTGCACTCAGTTTGAAGTAAAATAATCATAATTAAGTTGTAGTTGTTTTCTTACGTTTTCGTGATATTTAGATGTAATGCAAACGCAGCAAACCATTATTATTATTATTATAATTATCATTATTATTATTATTAATCTGTCTGTTATCATCTTTACAGAAAACGAGAATCAGCAGAGGAAGACAGTGCTGTGCTTATGGTTGTGTAAATACGGCCAGGGACAGCCAAGGAAATTCAACTGGAATCCACCTGTTTAGGTTTCCTCTTAAGCCTTCCATGAAGAATATATGGTGCAGCAAGATATGCCGGCAAGATGGGCGAGATGGTTTTAAAGTCACTAAGTCAACAGTGATATGCAATAAGCATTTCAAAAAGGAAGATATAGCAGTTTCTCTTGGAGCTAAAATTTGGAAATTGAAACCAGGTATGAGTAAATAATTCCAGTCATATATTTTTGAAAAAATTTAAATAGTGTACAAGAGATAGGTAAAAAACTATTTTGTATGACAGTATTTGATCTAGACATGCTGAAAATCTTTTGGTTGACACTGAAGATTTTGTGTAATTCTTTATTTATGGACATTTTTCAAACAAAGGTTTTGCTGTTGTGAACTTGGAGTATGCATATACACTATTTATATTTTAAATTATGTTGTAATTTTCACTAATTGATGGTCCTTCATGTTATAGATATGAAACATATTATTTGGTTTGGTTTATACATCAATCTGTATATTTCCATAGGAGCTGTCCCTGAGTCTGTCCTGTCAGAAGGTAAAAGTGTTGGTCGTAAAAAACCAAGACAGAGAATTACAGCAGAAGAAAAACCTAAAGCAGTTAGACGATTACATTTTGAACATTCGACAGATAGAAAGGTTAGCATATAAATATTGTATAACATTCATCAATAATGTATCCCATGATTCAAATATAGATAATCATCAAAAGTGCTGATTTATGGTAACCATCAAATTGACCAAATTCTATTCTTTAAAACCTTTTTTTTTCTTTTATGGATACTATTATAATGATATATTAGGCAATCTGATACAATGTATACGTACTGTTTCTTTATTAAGCAAACAATTTGAAAGTTGCTTCACGTTGTACACAGACATCATTGGTCATCATCCAAACATATATGACATTGTTAATAATATCAAATGTATTAATTGATTTTTGTTTATGGAACCATCTGAAAAATTATCTCATTCTCTTCATATTTTTCAGATATTTTTCAGAGATGCTTCTGTACAGACTGACACTCAAGATATCAAACCACATCCACCCCATATTGAAGACCATTCTTATTCTTTTACAAAGCCGTCTTACCTTGATACCATTGATTTGTGTAAAGAGTATATTTTATGTTTAGAGAAAAAACTGTCAGAGTGCACTACAGAGATTCAGATGTTGAAATGTAAACTTGGGCAAATGCAGATTGAATTAGATGAGTTTAAAAATAGAAAATTTTGTGTTGATAATTTTGAAGATGATGCTGCAATCCAATTTTATACTGGTTTTCAAAATTATGCGAGTTTTTATGCCTTTTTTCACTATCTTGAACCAAAAGCCAAAAAATTGCAGTATTGGAAAGGTGAGAGACAGATGAAAGCATCCATGCCTTATCAAGATCATTCCAAGTCAAAACCTGGACCAAAACGTAAGCTTGGCTTATTAGATGAGTTTTTTATGGTACTAGTAAGATGTAAAGTTGGATTGTTTGTGAAGGACTTGGCTGACCGATTTGGCATTTCCCCATCTGCTGTATCAAAGATATTTACAACCTGGATAATTTCCTTTCTCATGAGCTTTTGCTATTGTTTCCTTTTCCTTCTCAGTTCTCTGTAAGAAAGAATATTCCCCATGCATATGAACTTTATCCTACAACACGTGTCATAATTGATTGCACAGAATTCTTTATTGAGGTTCCTTCTTCCATGCTTGCACAGTCAAACTTGGTCATCTTATAAGCACCATAATACTTGGAAAGTTTTGGTTGGAATTTCCCCAAATGGTCAAGTTATATTTGTTTCTGATTTGTGGGTGGGAGGGTCTCAGATTACAGAATCACTAGGGACTGTGGCATCCTCGAAAAACTAGATGAAGGAGATAACATTATGGCTGACAGGGGGTTTGAAATTAGGGATATCTTACCACCTGGTATAACGCTGAACATACCTCCATTTAAAGGGGACCGTGCCCAACTAAGTTCTAAGGAAGTATCAGATACCATCAACATTGCAAGTGTCAGGATTCATGTTGAAAGAGCTATAGGGAGAATTAAAAATTATCATATCCTAAATGGAGTCATCCCCCTCTCACTTAAACACATTATCAATGAATTAGTTATAGTATGTTCCTATTTGACAAACTTCCTACCCCCTTTACTTCTACCCAAATCAATTGCCCCTCAACAGATCTAGAAACGTGTCGTATTCATAAAATCCCTGTCTGGTGTCAAATTGTAAAGAAGTGTCCATCCTGTTCTGAATCCGGATCAAAGGGGAACTTCAGACCACAGCACGCGTAGATGGAGTAAATATATATAGATCAGGCGACACAGGAATTAACGTTGCGCGCGAAACTTTATTTCCCCAGGTCAGCCTGACGGCTGCCTGGGGCAACTCGTAGCTCCGAGAGCCTGGAGATATGCTCACTCCAAGGCCCCAAGGTCTGACTCCCAAATTTACAATACTTTGTCGACAAGAAAACTTGCCAACGCTTGTTTCACAATGATTAATACATAGTATGCATGAGACATGTCACAACACCATTGTTTTAAATCCAAGCTGTGAAAATATGAAAAGCGATACTTAACAGCTACAGTTCTGATAAAAGTTCGACTACATTGTCTTTCTATTGTCCAACCTTGCGTGAGACATTTCATGCATAATCATAGGAATTCACGAGACATGCGGGTGCCTGGAATGGCGTTGCCATTGAATTTAAACAGAAGAGACTTGAAAATGTAAATTTGCCGCCAATTTTGAAGAATTACACCTCCGGTAAATCGTGGAAATTCAAGCCCAAGTGGCGAAATGTTGAAATTTGGCGAATTACTAGAATGAAGATTTACAGTAACCGGTGCAAATTATAGAAACATGACATCGTTCTTTCTCCCACAAAGGCTTGCCCTCAAGCCTTATAAAAGGTGTCTCAAATATGGATAGAATACAAAATTATTACATTTACACAAAATACACAAGGAAAGTACAGAATTTCAGAAGAACATCAAGTGGAAAGTACAATTTTTTGTTTGTAATTAGAAATATGACATCGTTCTTTGAAAATAATCGAATAATGTATGTGTTGCAGTGCTGATAGCAGATGTATACAAGCTGTATCGGGCAATGTCCGCGGTTATGTTTGTGATCAAAAGTTTCTCCCAGTGAGATCCGTTTCTAGAACAATTTCGATTACCATATTGGCGATGTTCAAATTTAAAAACTAACTATTCAACTCTCCAACCCCCAACCCTTCGTATCGGAGACGTCTTACGCGTAGCACTGCAGCGTCGGTAATTCTCGTAGCTCTATCATTATCTTCACTTAATAAAAAAAAAAACCCACTCCCAACCCCCAAACCAACCCGCGTAGATGAGGCTTCGCATAAAAACACAAACGAGTATAAATAATTAGATTTCGCTGTTGAACAATACCAATATTTGGAATTAAAGCGAGTCTACTATACTAACTATTTGACCACAAAACACCCTCGATTCTCCACCATGTCAAATTGTAAAGAAGTGTCCATCCTGTTCTGAATCCGGATCAAAGGGGAACTTCAGACCACAGCACGCGTAGATGGAGTAAATATATATAGATCAGGCGACACAGGAATTAACGTTGCGCTCGAAACTTTATTTCCCCAGGTCAGCCTGATGGCTGCCTGGGGCAACTCTTAGCTCCGAGAGCCTGGAGATATGCTCACTCCAAGGCCCCCAAGGTCTGACTCCCAAATTTACAATACTTTGTCGACAAGAAAACTTGCCAACGCTTGTTTCACAATGATTAATACATAGTATGCATGAGACATGTCACAACACCATTGTTTTAAATCCAAGCTGTGAAAATATGAAAAGCGATACTTAACAGCTACAGTTCTGATAAAAGTTCGACTACATTGTCTTTCTATTGTCCAACCTTGCGTGAGACATTTCATGCATAATCATAGGAATTCACGAGACATGCGGGTGCCTGGAATGGCGTTGCCATTGAATTTAAACAGAAGAGACTTGAAAATGTAAATTTGCCGCCAATTTTGAAGAATTACACCTCCGGTAAATCGTGGAAATTCAAGCCCAAGTGGCGAAATGTTGAAATTTGGCGAATTACTAGAATGAAGATTTACAGTAACCGGTGCAAATTATAGAAACATGACACTGGTGTCAGCCTATATTCTGTATAAATGTCACTCACCTTATCACTGTCAGCCAATACTTCAAAATGTCACCCACCTGATCACTGTCAGCCAATACTTCAAAATGTCACTCACCTTATCACTGTCAGCCAATACTTCAAAATGTCAGCCAATACTTCAAAATGTCACTCACCTTATCACTGTCAGCCAATACTTCAAAATGTCACTCACCTTGTCACTGTCAGCCAATACTTCAGGTCAGCCAATACTTCAAATGTTAGTCAATCTATCACTGTTAGCAAGTACTTCAAAATGTTGGTCACCTTATAACTATTAACCATACTTCAAAAAGTCAGTCGATATTCCAGTGAACTTGTTTATTGTCAGTGAGAACTTAAGTTTCATCAAAAATCATTTTTCTCAGGAATGAATACAAGGCAGGAGTCTGTGTTCCATTTTAACTGTACAACTATTTTGTACAACTTTATTCTACAGTATTATGATATTGCTGATGGAAAATTGTGAGAATGAACTCTGACTTCTTACCAAACAATGTTCTTGTCATAAAAATACTGTAAGACAATAGTTGACATTGCATTTTCTACTTACAGATTTACAGAAATAAATAATAGTCAAAGAAATCATGTCTCTGCTTGATTTTACCCCTTATGCACCTGTTTCTTTGGGATGGCCTAAATTTCACCTGATTTGAGTTAGCTAGATAAAAACCAGCATGATTCACGACAACCACACAAAAGTTTTAACACTGCATGTAAGATTATCCCATATATATTTGACTGTATATTTTGTGTACTAAATACTGCCATAATAGACTGAGACACAACGGAAACAAAAATGGCGTCCTTGTATGGCTCTTCTGTCTGTCTGTATCCATCTGTCTCTGCCTGTCATTTCTCCATGACCCTGGCTGAAATATTTGCAATTAACTTACGTGTCTGACAGGCAGAGCTGACCAAGCCAGAATACCTAAACAACGCCAGAGGTTTGGAAATATTTTAGCCAGGATCATACAGAAAGAATGGACAGAGGCAAACAGATGCAGAAAGCAGGATCAAAAAATACATTGAGACACTTTCTGTTGGTCTACCTGACTCTGTGTAAGCTGTACAATTCTCATTGTAAGGGAGGTCTGACATTGTGATATATCTTCTCACAATATCCTTCTGAATCAGATACGAATGTCATGCTGTGAACATATTTGGTATACAATAGTTCCAATATCAAGATATGCATGCTTACAACATTCCAGACTTGAATCTGCAACAAGCCAAAAAGAGTAAATTTGATTGTATATACAAATATGCTGAAAAATCTTTAGCAAAAAATAAACATTATGGAAGAAGTACAAACAATTAAAATCTGCTTTTCAGTTCATCTCACAAGATACAATGTTAAAAGTGTCGATAAAAAGCAGTCTTGGTCAAAGAGTTCAAAGATCGTACAGAGCACAGTAAGTATAACGTCAATTAGGGTGCATATGGTTCCCAACCCATATTTTTATACAGACAAAGCCCCCTTTCAACTCTCTTTGTTAGAATTTCAGGATAAATAGCCCTTCGATAAAAATAATCCACTGCAGGCAGACATGTTTTGCTCCAGTCTCTGTCAAAATAAATTCTTTGAATAAACAATGACATTTCTTCACCAAAGAAAATGACAAAATCAGCACACTTCATTCCTGTACAATACATTTGCCCCTGTATTTGATGCCAGTAAGCGTGGTTGGATTTCAAGCGGGCGCCTTCCTCACCTATCTTAAGACAGAATGATTTGTCCCTGCATGCCTCTTCAACTGTCATACCTGCTTTTGATGAAGGGCATTTGCATTCAAGTATCACTTCTCCTTCTTGATCTCCCTTCACAAGGCCATCAATACTTGCACCCAAATATGGCTTTTCTAAACTTACCCATAAACCAATTTTCTCAACACAAACATCAAGACCCATTTGGTTTTTCATTTCAATATATTTTTTGATTGCAATACTTTCATACAAATTGCCATATTTCATAGCAGTTGTTTTGATATCTGTATATAATATATTTCTTAGATATTTTGATGGTTCAACTTTACATTTTATTGCTACACCAAAGTTAGATGCAGTGAGCTTTGTTTTTCTGATGTGTACCCATTCTTTTGAATGTGATTGTTCTTTTGTTTTTACTTTTATGTCATTTACTTCTTCACTTGATATTTTAATATTATTGACTTGATAATCAACCATGTCCTTAAATTCTGCTGAGCTGATGTCATAGTCATCACTGAAAGGCATGGTGACGTGGGTGGAGTCATCGACAGTGATAGGAACATTTGCTTCAGTGCACTCTAAACGTTGATGGGGATGAATGTCATGAAACAGAAAGAATGATGATGAGGGCAAACACTGCTGTAATGTGTTGCACAAATCTGGAAATTTTTCACCAAGTTGACGATCCTGAGGTGCCCTGACATCATATCTGGCAGATGACTGACATATCAACTTTCCTGTCCTGCCATAATGTAGCTGAAATATGGTGATTTCATTCAAGGGTTTTGGGTCAACCTATAATAGACAAAACAGAAAAATTCGCTCTTTTAAAAACACCATGGGGATATATATTAAAGTCACAGTTCCATAGTCAGGTTTTACAAAAAATGATATCATTAAATTCTAAATGGCTAATTGCACCACAGCACTGGTCTTGAATGGGTAGAGTGTTGTTAACTTGTTTGAGGGCCAAAGTATAGTGTACTGCTGGAGAATTTCTCACTCAAGCCTTTCGCTGCAATCATGATTGGAAAAAAAAGCAAAAAACAATCTCATTAAAGACTGAATATGGTAGATTTAGCTTTGCCTTAGCAATTGACTGTGAAATCTTCCATGCTGTAAGTTTGCAGATGACCATTTTTGGTTTGCTTACAAAATACCAGTTGTTTACAAACAAAAAAACTCTGTTACCAGTGCTCATTAACATAGTTTCATTGCATAATGTGTTAATGTGTTTGGTATTGCACTGCAATGCAGATACGTATGATAAGCACATGCTCCAATGCAAGTACCGGTACACTGTTTGTAATAATAAACAACACTACACTGATTGAGATAAGCATACCTTGAGATTCCTGGGTACTACCCACACTGACAATCTTGAAGTACATGATAAGGGCTCTGGATGATCATGAAGGCCACGTCTGTGAAAGTCTTCAAGAGCAAACAGAACACCACCAACATGTGAACATTTTCCAAGTCCATGATTTCCACGCCTATAAACATACAGGATAAAGTAAGCTCATACTGTACAGCAAAAATACTTTACAATTTTCCAAGTTTACACAATGACACCATAGACATAAAGATCTGCTACTTTAGCCAGGGCTGTACCTGCACTGCCTTGACTCAAGCAACAGCTCTTATAAATGATACAAATTATATTGTAACACACTTCATCCAAACTCCCTGGTGTGATATGTGAATTTATGGTCACATGGTAAACATCATTTTGATGTTGAAATATGCAGTTCAAGTTACCAATTCCCAGTTTCCACAATCAACAGTCAAAAACTATTGACTGGGGAAGTTTGAAATTGCTGTCTACATATGCACACACTCTGAAATATGTAAAGAAGATGGAAAGAGTGGTGATAGCAAAGGAACTTCTCAATTTTTGGGTGAAGACATTTGATGAGGTGTGTTACAAAACATATTGACTGGCCATAATTATGTAAAATTATACGTTTGTTTTCCCTCTGACCTTAGAGCTGCCCCAAAACAGTCCATTTCCTTCTGTTAATGGCTACATGAACCAGATTGTTTTGGGGAGAGTCTAAAGCCCTCGGGCAGCAAACATGCTGTTACCCTCATGGCCAGTCAATATGTGACCAATACAACATCAAACACAATACTCTATAGTTTGATTGTGGAATTACTCAGATACAAGCTCTAGGCTAGCTCTAATATTCTAGCATGCACATTAACTATGTTTACACTTTGACACTGTACAGACAATAACGAAAAAAGATCAAGAAAATAACAAGTATCAGAACTACCATCAGAACTACAATTATCATGTTTTAAGTGCAAATATGCCAACAATAGCTTATTTTCTATCTTCGGTATTTAACTGTCATGTGCATCAACTGCAATTTCTACAATTTCAGGAATAGCGGAACTGTTGGCATGTTATAGGGAGTGGCACAAGAAATTGAAGTTGTTGCATAAATAACAATCTAACTGATAGAGTCAAAGGTTACAGCAACTCTCTCTCTGTAACATTATGAGTACTAGATAAATATTCAATATGAAACTTTTCAACTTGTTAAACTAAAAATCGGTAGAAACTAAAACAGGATAAGAGAGATAAATCACTGAAATAAGATACCCAAATAAAAAGTATAAATTCTAACTTATGGATACTAAAAAACATAATAATGATAACATGACTAACATGACATATGGGACTGGCAGCTGCTCATGTTGATAATCTTAAATCTTTTGTTTTGTGTATCATCAGTTATATTTTTTATTTTTAAAAATGCATTAAGGCACATGCCTAAATAGATGCTATCATGGCACACTGAGACTGCATTTCAACCTACCATACGGAACAAGGAGAAATTGCATTTGATAAACAAAGGAAAAAAGATTATAAAATGAAATCAACAGTTACAGCTACTGCCCCTGTGGTTTAATCAGTTACCCTGCTGGACATTCACAAGCTGCCTTGACAACTTCTCCTGAGCTCAGTGAAAAGACAAGCATCGCCATGTACGGCTTTGTTTTCATCGAGGGTATCACTTTAGCTTTCACATATTTATGATGATCTTTTGACAAAACTTGAATATCTTTAATGTTGCCTTCATAGAAGTATTTATATGCTTTAAGTCTCTTATATTTAATTCTGCCAATGTCAAGTTTATTCATACTATATCTTCTCGTCTAAACTAAATATTCATAGAGCTGAATAAATGTCAGTGGTGGAACCTCTCTTAAGTCACTACACCATCTTTCTCCAACTGTCTCCTTTAACATATCTTCATATGTAACATCCCTGCTGATATCTAAGTCATGTGGATTTCCAGCACTACAATCACCTACAGTACATAGCACTGCATAAGCCCTCAATACAAGATCTGCTTTTCTACACTTGGGTGGACAGTTGCAATCACCATTTTCCTTCAGCAAGGCTCTAAGCTGTTTCACATTTAACTGTTTAATGTCATGCAATGAAGAAACACAAACCTGTCCCTCCATTGCTGTCAGTGTCTGGCTGATATCACTCTGGGAGGCCATACTGCTGTCACTGTTCTAGAAAAATTCAGTACAAACACAGTTACTCCACAAATGACAAAACAGCAAACTCATCAATTTCATCTCAAAAATACATCTGACCGAACATTTTTTGAAGAGGATGATTGGGGATAAAAATAAAACCCCAAAAAACATAACGATTGAGTTGGTTATACACTGTCTGAAGTGACATAAATGTGTCTGAGCATAGACATGGAGAGGAAGAAGTTCTCTGTACTGACAGACGAAATCATACAGAATGCTATGGCTTCCTTCAGTCCCGTAACTCGACTTTACTAACTTGTCCCTACCACAAACAACAGCGGGAGTTTGGTAAAACTACGATCCACAGCAAGTCAGGAATAAAGCTTAAGTTTTAGTACGCCATCTCTGAAGTCCGAAATCGGTAAAGCCATAGCCCACCGAGTCACTGACTGTGCCATGGACATTGCCGGACTCTCGCTCTATCGACAAACTCGTAGAGCCAGCAATGGTCCCGGTCGTTACAACTGATGTAGAAGAGATACATGTAAATATTGCCCGATTTTATCTTTAACTTCTTACCAGCAGTTACAAGTACCGAAAAATATTACGCAATATTTCAAACGGACTTGGAATGCACAAGATAACAGCAGTCGACATTAGTTCGCCTGACTATGACTGCAACTTATATGCTAGCTCTGCATGGCAGGGCTTAGCTGCAGTTAGCTGTGGGTCCATAGCTGTGGTGTTTTCAGACGGGATTCATGCCTTTTACGGGCTGGTTTTGACTTTTACGATTTTAACCCCGCCACCACAGCTATGGGATATTCCATAGACTAGCGTCCAAATCCGCCGCAAGCACCCTTTGCGCAAGTTTGCTCGACGATATTTCGAAAAATTTTTCATCCAAATTACAAATTGCCAACACTCATCGACAGCTTGGTTATTAGGGACTCACCAGACCAGAAATCCGCTCAAAATTCACTGAAATATCGCCTTTTTCTAAGTTTGCGCGACATGACTACACGTAGACCGCCATTTTGCTAGCGTAAAACTGTTGGTCGAGGATCCCTGCAGTACGTCACTACAGTGACGTAGGGCCGTGACCTCTCAACTTCTAAACACAAACTGAGAGATTCATCGTGTGATATCGATGACCATCGTTCGTCTTATGGACATTCCCAGCCTCACAAAACTGAAACCAAACTTTTACTTGGGGGAAAAAAGTTCAGTCCTAGGATCTATAATTATTCGTGGCGCGCCGCGCGGATGCTGGCCGTAAGTTAGTTTGTGTTCAGAAGTTGAGAGGTCACGGCCCTACGTCACTGTAGTGACGTACTGCAGGGATCCTCGACCAACAGTTTTACGCTAGCAAAATGGCGGTCTACGTGTAGTCATGTCGCGCAAACTTAGAAAAAAGGCGATATTTCAGTGAATTTTGAGCGGATTTCTGGTCTGGTGAGTCCCTAATAACCAAGCTGTCGATGAGTGTTGGCAATTTGTAATTTGGATGAAAAATTTTTCGAAATATCGTCGAGCAAACTTGCGCAAAGGGTGCTTGCGGCGGACTTTGACGCTAGTCTATGGAATATCCCATAGCTGTGGTGGCGGGGTTAAAAATCGGAAAAGTCAAAACCGGCCCGTAAAAGGCAGGAATCCTGTCTGAAAACACCACAGCTATGGACCCACAGCTAAGCTGCAGTACAGTAGCTCGAGGTTTTGCCTGGGTATTTGCCGTCCGACGGCAAAATACCCAGGCAAAACCTCGAGCTACTGTAATGCAGCTAGGCAGGGCTGTGTGTTACCGGCGTTACACGGCCTCCCACCACAGCCCTGCAGACTGATATAGAAAGAACCGCTGGTCCACCTGCAGAAACACGGCGGTTGTGGTGGGAGGCCGTGTAACGCCGGTAACACACAGCCCTGCCATGCAGAGCTACTTATATGCTACACTCAGTGTGACAGTTTCCGGACGACCTCAGTTTTCGGACATTTAGTGACATGCTGTTAGTTACACTCACTTCGCTCCGTATCGATAGCGTTTTACAGGTCATGTGACCTTATTATGTCAGGTGACACTGTTGTCCCGTTTTCGATAGTTTTTTTGGTAGAAGCTTTTGAGTTCGCTACGAGCGGCGGTCACAAATTGTCGTCTGACACCGCGTCAGTGATACTGTCAACATACTGCCGACAGGTCAAAGACAGTGAAATTTTGACTAAAGTCCTGATTTAGCATTGAATTTTGAATGTGGGGGAGAATAATGATTTTGAAAATATTCTTTCCATTGTTCGCTACGATTGCATGTAGTTTTAACGAAAACTGCGCAGTTGTTTCGAGAGAAAAAAGTACATTATGAACTGAACGTAAGAAGTGTACAAGTTTTCGGACAGACAATATTAAGCATAATTGTGTAAACGTAGTAAGTGACTTACCGCGTAAAAACTTCAAACTTGACAGGTAAATAATGCCATACGATGAAATATACTCGCTATTTTTATTAAATAATGCCTGTGTGATTCTAATACAAACAAAATATGCAATGGAAACAATTATAAGTAATACTCACTGAACAAACTTAGCGAAGTTAGCCACACCGTACGATACAAGGTGCCGAAAGCAACACATACAGAGATAGCCCGTGTCCGATATCTAAGCGCTATACATGTCGAAATATAGTTGAGTCGTCCATGGATTAAACATAACTAACTATCATGAAATATTCTAATATACAGTTTTCTAAACACATCGAAATTAAAAATCGGTGGTTTGAAGTTTCAAATTGTCAATACTTAGCTCCTAATCACATTCCAAACACGACGTCCGATTTCTGGCATTGCAGTCCGATTATTACGCCTTCAACATGGGGTCAAAACTTTGGCAACTTTGACCCCGCAATACCACTCCCGTCGTGTCAACTGAGTTTGAGGATAACAACAATAAAGTTTCGAAAGGTATGGTAATAAGATTTCGTATTGCTGGTCATTTACGAAACGACTTTGGGCGAAATTCACTACCCTGTCCGAAAACTGTCACATTGAGTGTACCGTATCGAGGTCATTCTTAACCACCGTGAAAGCATGCGAAAATCACTACTGTATCAGGGTTCGCGCTAACGTTCGTCACAGTCGCAAATTGCGAATAAATGTCCGTTGTGGCGAAAAAAAATTGCTACGCCTTCGCCACGCGTGGCGAAAGCTCGTGAACGGGTGCCGTGTTGGGAGCATTGACCCAAGACGTTGTCTTCGAAAGTCGCGTCAGTCCGCGATCCCAGACCGACTGTTTTCCCGAAGGACCAAGAATTTCGACGTGCGAGTGTTTATGGTGATCGATCCAAAATATGTACTGGATTATTTATGTAGCCTACTATACTAACAACTAGTCGTTTTTACATATACGTGTACGTTATTTTCCGCTATCCAAATTTTTTAGCATAAACGCTGCAAGCATCGTACGAAACATTTAACCACGTACATCACGTACGTGTACGTCGCGTCAGGGTGCAAGCGTGAAGGTAATTTGAGTTCACACCAGCATAGCAGCACAACGCGTATTCAAAACAGCGTGCATCATCGTTAATCACGCCTGTTCTGTCACTTTTAACGAATCAAAATAACCCTTAGATCAGTCAAATTATCGAAATATTCAGTCATTCAAATATCTAGCCTTTGAACAAAATAATTCGTTGCTCTGTTGTACGTCGACGACCGATGATCGACGGCAGAGTTCTTGAGCATGAGACTGAAGTGATGGCGTTGGACTTTGCCCAGGGCGAAAATGAGCATGCGCGAAAAAGTTTCAAGATCCCCAGTTTGTATACCCTGGGTCCATGTACGGTTTGGGTAGTTTCGAGACACCCAAACAATGCAAATGTTTGTGAATGTATCGGGTAAAACGAGAAAATAATGCGGGTCACGATGCGGTCAAATGCTATTCATGGCTGACTACACCAGCATTTGACTTCATTTGAAAACAGAGATGTTCGACTTATGAGGCATAAGTGAATGGGTCGTTTATGCATGTGAAGGTTTCTTTTGTCGTAGAAAGCAAGATCAATAACTCTAAACAATTGACGATATCTCTTTAAATATATTTTATTAAAAAGTTACTATTTACTGTTATTATTTTACTCCGAAAGAAGATTTTTCATTTTGTAAAGGATGTTCTCCTAGTGGTTACATATGTATTACCAGAAGGCTCAAAGCTGTATGCAAATCGCAATGATGACGGGGTGGAAAAACTGAAAAGCCACCTGGTTGATGTGCTGAATACTTTCAATGGGGATGATGTTAGTATGATAATAGCTGGTGACCTTAATGCAAGAACAGCGTCCATGCAAGATTTCGTTGAATTTGATGATTCAGAATATGGAGTAGGTCACTGTTATGAATCAAATAGTCTCAAAATTCAACGTAGTTCACTCGATCAGGGATAAATAATTTTGGTCTGTCATTAATCACGCTTTGTAAAGACATGTCACTTTACATGTTAAATGGTAGGAAAGAAGATTCTATCAAAGGGGATTTTACTTGTATTTCAAATGAAGGGCGTAGTGTTGTCGATTATGTACTGGTATCAGAAGAACTATTTCATAATATTATGTCTTTTCATGTACCGACTCGAGTCGAATCAGATCATTTTCCATTATGTTGTTCATTTAAAGTAACAGTTGAGCGTACCAGGGAGTCCAACACCCCCCAGCCAGCATAGTACGTTGGCGTGAGGAGTTGGTACATCAGTTTAAAGATAACATCGGTTGTGGAGAAAGTAGAGAATTTTTACATAGTTTGATGACAGCCAGGAACTTTGGTGTAAATGATGTTGTTGAAGGTATTACACAGGCTTTGAAAAGTTCGGCTAAAGGTATGTTTACTCAAAGAAAACATGAAATCAGTAATGACTCCTGTAGAAAGACCTGGTTCGATAAAGAGTGTACAGAATCTAAATCAGGTATGCAGAGAAGTCTGAGAAAATTTCGTCGTACGGGTTGAAGGAGGATTTTGAAACGTATAAAGAAAATACAAAGTCTTATAAAAATTTGATACGCTGTAAAAAGCGTGCATATGAGGAGGCGGCACAGACATTTCTCAGAGAGAATATGACAAATGAAAGAGTTTCAATGGAATCTTATAAAATTAAGAAAACGTGGTAAGCAACAGCAAAGTCTAGTCTCACTTGAGGATTGGTTGACGTATTTTTCGAATCTTTCGAAGAATCTGTAGATGACTCAGACATGAATATGGATTTTAAACATGAAATGGAGCTTTTCCTTACTGAGTTTGATGCCGATAGGTTACATGTACCGGAGAGCAATAATGATGCTTTCTCAGATATCTTGAATTGTTCAATTACAGATGAAGAAATACTGAAGGCAATAAGAAAACTTAAAAATAACAAGTCATGTTAACAAGATATGTTAATAGCAGAATTTTTTAAGAATTCAATAGATGTGTTGTTACCTTTCCTAAATAAGCTGTACAATTGTATTTTTGATCAGGGAATTTTCCCGAATAGCTGGTCAGTCGGTACAATAGTACCACTATTCAAGAAAGGTGATTCATGTAAACCAGAAAACTACAGGGCCATCACACTTCTTAGTGTATTTAGCAAGATTTTTACCAGTATCCTAAATGAACGGCTAAAAGAATGGGCAAAGGAAAATAAAAATATCTCAGAATGCCAAGCGGGCTTTCGGGTAGGTTACTTCAAAGTAGATCTCATTTCTTTACACTATTCGAAATAATACAAAAGTCGTTATCAATGGGAAGTGGAAGTAATTGTATTGTCTCTTCGTCAACTTTGAGAAAGCATTCGACTCTGTCGATAGAACTCGTCTTTTGTATAGGTTAGCCTTAGAAGGCATTGACGGTAAAATGTATCAGATGTTGAAAGGAATTTATGCAGACGTGAAATCAAATGTAAGGAGTGGTAATGTAACAACAGATTATTTTGATCTGCATAAAGGTTTACGTCAGGGCTGTATGTTAAGCCCGATTTTGTTTAGTTTTTACATAAATGAGTTAGCAAAGATGATGGAAAATTCCGGTTTATCCGGAATCCAGTTAATACCAAATGATATGATACAGCTGTTTCTGTTGTTATATGCAGATGATATAGTCATATTTGCATATACAGTGGTGGGTTTAAGAAGACTTATTAATATCCTGTATGATTTTACTTTGAAATGGAAAATGAAGGTCAACCTTTCAAAAACTAAGGTAGTTGTGTATAGGAGAGGGGGATATCTCAGTAGACATGAGCGTTGGTTTTTCGGTGAGCAAGAGCTAAAAGTAGAAAGTGCTTATGAATATCTTGGTCTAGTTATGTCCTGTAAAGGATCACTAGTTGTAACTACAAGAAATATGGCTGTTAAGGCAAGAAAGAAAATTGCAATGCTAGGAAAATATATCAAAAATATGAAAGCTCTTTCTCCAGATGTGTACTTTAAACTTTTTGATGTCTATATTTTACCTGTACTTAGCTACGGGTCAGAAGTTTGGGGCTTTCAACCATATGAACATCTTGAAAGAGTTCAATCATTATACTGTCGTCGATATTTAGGAGTTTCAAACAGCGCACCAACATGTGCTGTGTTGGGTGATTGCGGCAGATTGCCGTTATTTTGTTACTATGTTAAAAGATGTGTAAAATTTTGGATACACTTATTGGAAATGCCAGAAACTCGCTTACCTGCTAAAGCATATAAAATGCTATTCAAAAGAGACGAATTGGGAAAGTATACGTGGGCTACTGATGTGAAAAATCTTCTGTATCGATATGGTATGGGGCATGTATGGTTAAATCAAAGTGTTGGTAATACAGAGTTTTTCCTGTCAGAGTTTGTCAACAGAGTAAAAGATACAAAAAGGCAAGAATGGTGGTCAGATATAAGCACATGTGAGAAAACTAGTTATTATAGAAATTTTAAGACAGATGTAACGTTAGAACTGTATATTTCAAGTATAAATCTTTTTAAATATCGTCGAGCCTTGGCAAGATTTAGATGTGGAAACCACCCATTAGAAATAGAACTTGGACGTCATAGAGGTTTGGATAGAGAATTTAGGATCTGTCAATTATGTCACAAAGAAATAGAGGATGAATATCACTTATTATTTAAATGTAGTACATGGAACTATTTAAGGGAAAAATACCTTCCAAGTAATCTTTACAGGTCGCCATCATTGTTTACTTTCAATATACTTATGGAAACAAAAGACGAAAATCAAATAAGAAATCTAGCTCTATTTATCTATCACACTTTCAGAATTAAAGAGAAACTGTAATTATTGCTATTTTCCCTTCATTGCTGTAAATGTATTATTTCACGCCATACTTCTTTATATTTCTGGTAAAAATACTTGTCTCTGGAAGACACATAGATATTGTAAGCTCATATAAGGGCCGGAGGCCTACATTATGAAGGAATAAAGTAACTTATTAATAACTCTAAACAAGTTACAAAAAATGTTGATCCGGATGTGGTTTCCTAAATGCCAAACATTTTATGAATGGCTCGATTGGTAAGGACAGTTCCTTGACAACGGAAACTACGTTTTCATGGTGAAATCTTTGGCATGGAACGAACCTGATCAAGTTTCGATGATATCTTTGATACCGTAGTAAACGAAGCGACACATTTCACCGAAGGATGTGTTAAGTGTTCTTATATCGTCAGCAGTAAAGTTAATACCTTTGTCCTCGTCCTCCGGGAAACCAAAGGCCTAGCAAATGAGAGTGTAAACCATGAAGTAACCGTCTGTCCAGTTGAAGTTTCCCCAAAATATTTGGTTCACATTGCCATCAACGACAAAGTGACCCTTGTCCACATGGACCGTAAGAGGGCACTGTTTGGCCAAGGTGTTCGGAATTGTATTGAGTCGCAATTCCAACAAAATCGATTATACACTCGATAGCTGTAAAGGTAAAGTTTTATAAAAAGCAAGTAACAGATATAATTACTTTGTACTTGAAGTAATTTGTGTTATTATTTATAACGCTCTGCTTTCAGCATCGAGCACTGTAATTTCTGTATGGCGGGTAGCTTGCTTGAAAGAGGCTTGGTCGAATGATAGGTTGGAGAGGCGTTTGTTGATTCCGGCTTGTATGTTCTGTATGGTGCTAATAGGGTGGTTGCTTTCACGGTGGGCGTATTGGATTGTGGTGTTGGGCCTCGGTGTAGGGTTGATACGTGTTTGCGGCTAAGTTGAATGTGACGTCGTGGAAGTTTACAACTTGTTTGTTAGCTTCGATAGTGATTTTAAGTCCGTTGTTTTTGAATATGCGGCAGATTTCTTAACTTCCCAATTCATCCCACTACGTAAATCAGTCCTCTCCTTGGAAATGAATATTCATAACAGCAGCAATATATTGTTATGCAACAACTGCCAATCTCAACCAACATTCCACCATCAGCGTATTCAGCGATGTCTACCCCATGTAGATGTATATTCACTCCAGTTTAGTCTCCTGACGAGTGAGTCTCGTGACTCACGAAACAACGTTGTAGAGATGAGATTGTAAAATATATTCTCCAGCAACCCTTATATATCTTGCTCTACTTTTGTATTGAGCATTTAGTATAGGACAAGTCGAACCGCATATATAGTATATATATATATATATATATATATATATATATATATATATATATATATATATATATATATATATATATATATATATATATATTGGCATCAAAAGATATGCTAATTGCAAGCCAGTGGAAGTTTGGTAGGATTATCATCTTGCAAAATGTAATAATCTGATAATAACTAATAATCCCTTCATTTGATGTTAAAGGCTACCATCTTTAGATGAGAACAAAGGAATGAATGTAATACATTCTATATGAAACGTGTTTTTACCTCTTCTCTGTGATAGAACGTGTTTTACGATCATTACATGATCACTGTGATGTGCAAAAAACAATGCCTAGTATATTGTACTCTCTCGGTAGAATAACATCTTCATACCTTCCAGTAAAACGGCAGCCATGCCTCCGTGTGATGTACACCCATTTCTCCTCCGTGGGGTGGGGGGGGGGGGATGGGTGGGGGGGAGACAAAAATACCAAGAACGAGCTGGACAATAATTAATAAAAGATAGAAACAGAAATAAGTATAGGTAATTGTACGGGTTCGAGTGGCTTAACAATATTTAAATCAATATTTATCTTAATTTACTGGACCAAAGTTGATGAAACTTGCTATGTACATTGAAGATAATATGATATAACATTATTGAAAGTCATTAAACATCTTAACGTCAGTAAAATCCTAATTTGCTTATTTAATGAAATTTACTAATTAAGGATATACATCTTGATTGACTCGACCAAAGTTGACGAAACTTGCTATGTACATTGAAGACACTGTGATTACATTATTCAAAGTCATTTAGCATTTTTTTCAGCCAATTCCTAATTTGCATATGTAATGAACTTTCCTAATTAGGGATATATACCGGTATTTACTTGATCAAAGTTGGTGAAACATGCTATGTACATTGGTGATACCAGGTAAAACAATATTGAAAGTCATTTCGCATTTCCGTGTCAGGTAATTTATAATTTGAATATCTGATCATGATGTGGCGAACATTGTTCACGATGTTGATCATGAATACTTTCAATGAAGTTGCAAACATGTGGCAAAAGTTTAAATGTACACAAAACTGCGATATATAATGAAACACATTTTCCAGTTTTTTTTCGACTCTAGTTTACTCGCTATATATTCACAAACATATGCAAGATTCAGTGACAATGGACGCCTGAAAATGGCAAAATTATGGGATTCTGGGACCAAACACGGCACGTACGATCAGTAGCGCGGCTTTTTACATTTGCATAGATTTACAATAATCCGGCTTTTATAGGGGAAGTTCCTGTTTAAGCTGATAACCATTTCAATCTTTTGTGCTTGAAACAGCTGCGTTTATTGAACTGCATGATTTTGCATCCACAAAATAAGCAAGAAAGATAGCGTAAGAATTTTTATATGCCTGGAAGGACAGCAATATTGACAAGTCACAAATAATATTGTGAGTAAATATGTTTTGATCTGCTGCTAGGGAATCCGCCTTTGTTTGCGACTGCACCCTGAAACTATACAATAGATCCAAGACACATATAGGCGATGTATGCCGATATTTATGCATTAGTGGAACTTTTGAAAAACGGCCATTTCGATGTAGTGTGCTTGAAACAGCTACGCTTACAGTTCTTTTACCGGTTCCATGATGCGATGCGCGCCATGACTAGACAAAGCGTACGTTACACATAGAACTTTTTAGCCGTAGGATACACGCAGAGTGTGTTACTCAAAGAACTCTATGGCAGATTATATATAACCCTGACCTATATTTTCGTCGCTGATGGTTAGAATATGCATGGGGCATTATTTGGCATTAGAAATTTGAGTAATTCTTCTATAACATTCCGTAGTACAACACAAATTGGTATGTTTTCGTTGTTTTGAGTGTATACCGTGATGGTGTTTGATATAGTCACTGGAATGCATTATGGCATAACTGGGAAAAGGTCTATTGAACTATATGATTCTGCATTCACATGAAAAAGCAAATGTCGATTTACAAGCCATTTGCCTTTACGTATTCCTGAAAAGGTTAGCTGTTTGTAAGAGATCGTCCAATTATGAATTTAGTTCTCTTGATTTACGAGTTCATACATATCCGATAATCTATTTCTGCAACCTTACATTGTGTATAGTTAGTTGGTGCAGGAGGTTTTGGAGATGATGTCATAGAAACGACATTTCTATATGGAAAGCTACTGCTGAAGTCAAAGGCTTGGGATTTAGCCGAGAGTCGGGTCCTGACTGTGATGTCTTCGCTGGGCGACTTGGTGCCGTACGTTGTGAGTTATAATCCCGAATTTAAAGTATGCAATTTACAATTACCAAACATGTAAACAATATGTAGAGCAGATAACAGGATTAAGATCGTTCGAAAAGTATTAATCAATGAGCAATAATCCCAGTTGTAGGCGGGTAATACACGATATTTGGGTACGACACGCGACATGAAGCACAAGCCGCTAAAGCAAGTGCTTTATAAAGCGCATTTTACCCAAATGAATGTATACCCGCTTGTGAAGGAGGTTATTGCTATCTTGTTCCCTTCGTAGTTTTAGCAAGAAAAAAGAGGAAAAGCAGAATCAAATACTGAGCAATCCTCATCTAATTAAAATCTAGCTCTGGGGTTGACTGTAAGGATTCATAGCACGTGTACTTTAAACTGATAACGAAGAAATGACGCGGACAACAAAAAGTGACGACGCTGCTTTGGCAAAACGCAAGCCTAATGCTCATTATAGCATTTCTAAATATGATATTCTAAACTTTTACATTTTTGACGACTGCCATTTGTTAAGTCATTTATTCAGTTCGAACGCCGCTTTTTCTGTTATCTAAATGAATTATCTATGTTTCCGCCTTGTGCTTCTATGCTAGTTGCGTGGACATTAAGCACTGTTGAATAATACCATGATTACTATGGCTGCCGAGTGCTGGCGTACAATCAGAAGCACGCATTGGCATGAATAACACGCTGATAAAATTTAAAATTTCTTCAGTTAATCCGTCACTTCAAGACATCAATGTTTTAATGTCACACAGGCTTCAAGCGGAGTTCTCTTTGTGATTCGACCTTTAGATTGTTACAATGTATCAGTTCGGGACGTACCAAATACAGTAAATTCGAATTGTTTACTACTATATATACACGGTTATATTTCATCAGAACGAGGCTTTTACCTATGCTATGATCTCTATCTATAAGTTGTTACTCAGCGACAATCACAAACCAACATGACGAACAGAGTGACAAAGCCGCACCGCTAAAACCCGATTTAAAATGATAGAAGCCTTTAGATGTGCTGCGCTTGAAACAGCTGCATCTATAGAAACTAAAGCCTCTTACACCCACAAAATCAGCAAGAAAATATTGCTTTATAATATTGATGTGCTTCGAAAGGCAACTGTATTGATGAGGGCTGTGCGTGTGTCTTGCCAATACTTCGGCAGTTCGGTTTTTGGCCTCAAGCGGATCCTCCCTGATATAGCCATAGAGACAGCAGATGTAGTTGTATCTGTGGTGAGAGTCATTTCACTTGTTATTCAGGAGGCGGTTGAAATCCTTCACCCAGTCGTAGTGGATTCGCCGCTTCTACTTAGCCCGATTTGAAATTTTATTGATTCGGCAAATTCATACTTCTGCATTGCAAATTCTGCATTGCATTGCGTTAGTACCGCCGCTGGCGGTGCCCTACACTTCGTCGTGTTTTCGCGGGCATGTGGGATTCTGAATGAGACTTCAAACGCGTCTGCACTGAGCTCTGTCAACACATTGTTGCGACGTCTGAATTTTGCAAATCACGACACAAACTGGGTAAATTTTTGGCTGAAATCTCTCCTTTTTGTCAAGGATAGTACACCATGACTATTAATTTGATCGCCAGCAAAAAAATTAAAAAAAATTCGCTCGCCGCTCCTAACCTTGGTCCAAAAAATCCGAGGAACAAGATTTTTTTCTCTGGCCTTAGTAATTGAAATATAAACCATGATTATATATGTGAAAAATATCACGCAGAAATGATATAACATCGAAAAGTGGTGATTATAGTTAATCACAGAAATCAATTTCAAGATGTAAACAGGGCGGAATTGTTACCCATTTAGATCATCAGGAATGAATCGAATCTTTATTCCGGTGCAAACGTGTACGAAATGTCGTCTATTGTACCACGATTCTCTTGAATTGGAGAACACCAAACAGAGGCAAGTATTGAAGTCCGGCGTCTACAGTGACATATAACACTTTTTTAAATATTTATTTATTACATTGTAAATAGGACTTGACAACCGGAAAACTAGTTCCTGCAGAAGCTTTCTATAAGGGTGTTTGAACATAGGGGTGTCAGAATACAGGGGTGTCGGAACATAGGATTGTCGGAACATTGGGGTGTCTGAACATAGGGCGGTCACCCCTCAGAAACCCATCCTGACTCCTTATGGGTCCATACCACCTTTCCATCCACTCTATGAGCTGGGGATGCTGGAGTCAAGCGGCCCTCCTATTTCGCCATTGCTATGAATGGCCTCTTGCTCATTGCGGAAGACGGATTCCAAGTATTCTGCGCCACCATACGGTTAATCAAATCTAAGGCGGACTCTCAACACAAGCTGGAACTTCAGACGTCCAAGGTCCTCCGTCTCTTCGGCAAGTCTCTGGCTGTTTCTGTTGGCGTGCACAACCCAGGAAGGCTCGGGGGTCCGCCCCAATCATCCCTTTCGGCAACTTCTACCCGCCAGCTCTGGAGATATCCTTTCAACGGTTGGAGTTGGAGGGTGAAGTTGAGATTTGCTCGGCCCTTATTCATGGTGTATCTATATACAATAATATATAAGATTGATCGTAGTCAAAATAAAAATTAACCTGTCCGCTATTCAGCTAAACCTCAGTTTCACCCCTACCACCAGATCTCTCTGCTTTTGACGTGTCAATTTCGCAAACAAGGCTCTGTACCCGCACGCCTGGCAAAGGGTCAGCTTATTCCTAACCCCCTTCCGCAGCCTCTGCACGGTTTCCGGGGTGCATCATTTTGGCTATGAAGTTGTGAACAGTGCAGTACTTCCCCACACACCTACGATCGCAGACTGAAATCAGCAAACACCCCAGGCCACTCGCACTTGTTAGCCATTGTAATAATACCTACTTTCCACCACAGTCCCTCCATGGACTGTGTTTCCACACACGTCTAATTGATCCGCCGACCTTTGACCTCGATGACCTTCTATCTCGTGAGGACCTTTACATTCGATGGCCTTTGACCTCCACTGAATTAACATAATCTATCCACCTAATTTGCATATTCTCATACAACTTTCTGTTTTATGCAATAAAACTGGCAGGTTCACTTAATTAACATATTTTACCAACGTAATTTGCATATTTACTTTTTCATTCTCGCATATATCTTTCATTTTAATATAATAAAGCTCCCAGCGGATGTTTCCGAAAATGTTGGAGTGTTAAAAAGTTACAACAACTGTGCTAAAAGGACTTTGAGGAAATCCTCTCTGAACGATCTTTCCTTTTTATAAAATACAGCACCCAGCGACAGTTTCGGAAAATGGTGTTGGGACGGTTGAAATAGTAAACTGAGGGTCTGAGGTGGTGAACTTTGCTAGAACCGATAGTTCCGATAATAATCACTGCATTAAGCATGCCGCGTGAAATTTATCATGTGACGCCTTATCATGTTTCGAAAATAACGATGCCCTAATACATGACTGTCAAGCAAACAGGCCGATCAACTCAATACACGGACGATCTACATTCTCAGACACATGGATACAAATACTCATTTCACACAAAAACAGTTGGACGTGCGATCAGACAGACAACTCATTGACACGCGGAAAATTGTATGTAGATAAATAGATAGATAGATAGATAGATAGATAGATAGATAGATAGATAGATAGATAGATAGATATTAGATAAATAGATAGACAGATAGATACATGTATACATTAATGCATACATATGTTCGTACGAACAAACACACTCATATATATATATATATATATATATATATATATATATATATATATATATATATATATATATATATATATATATATACACAAATCATTGAAATCATTGATAATTTTGCTGTAGTAATTTTATTGCTGTTGAAATGCGCACAGGAAAAGCTCTTAAAATGATAAGCTCTTAAAATGGCAACCCAAAGACAATTACTAGTATTTTGAATGACAGTATATAATTGAAATCCGTCTTGCTCTTTTACGTACTCATTGCCATTCAAATTAACTATAGAGGCATGAACTAGTGAATTTCAATTTCAATCTTTTTCTGCAGAAGGGGTATAGATCAGACCTACCTCTGCTTCTGCTGTAATAGCATTTGCGAAACGTTAGACCTTGTATTTTACTCATTAAAGTCTGTAACACCTGGGACGAGTTTCATAATTTCTACAAAGAGTCTCTTATTCTTTTTGCCTGAGCCAGTTTTTCAGGATGTACTTTTGGTGACATTAGTACTCCGGTTAATGAAAATCATCTCATACTTCCAGCAAAATGACTTATCTAATAGATGCAACGAAAATGAATAACGGAAAACAATCATTTGCTATGTAATTGCTTCAAGTCAAACACCACTACCACCTATAGAATACGGAATTTCCATTGGAAATTAAGAAAGAAAAACAAGAGAGATGTTGTCGTAAATGGATTAATATACTACAAACCAAAACCGATTAAATTGAGAAGTATAATGCTACACACTTATGCCAAGTGCTGTAGCCTTCATTACTCTTACCAATAAAACCTCAAATACAACAACAAGAGTAAACTTACTTGGCACAAGTACAGCAAGTGAAAATCTTATTTCTTATAAGCACAGGTGAATTGGACAGTGCAAGAATCTAGGCCGATAAAAATTGTCCATTGATTAACAACGTATTATAAGTCGATTTGCGAACTCAAACTCTGCTCATTTGTATAAACGAATACATTTACTGAGGGAGCCGTCAGTAATTGCAAGGGATGGGCCGGGGGAATTCAGGGCACACCTGTACTGTAAAATGTGACCCTCTTCCTATCCTCGCGTCTAAAGTGTTGGCCTCCTCCTGTACAACATTCTAAGAGTTGATCCCCAACCACTGCCGTATTAATCCCAGGAATTTCTGAAACAGTATCTGCTAATTTACTAAACTCACTGGACAGATATTACAGGGGGGGGGGTGGCCGGTGTTTTTTTAGGGTGCCCATTTTTTCATGAAAGCGGTTTTGAAGCGCAATGAAATTTCACTCATGCCTTTGGGGAGGGTTACCATATTTTGTGCAACTATTAGAACGCAAGATGTACCCGATATAGTGCTTCACCCAAAAATATCAAATCATAATACATGGGAGTCTATCGGGCAAACTATTAACACTTTCCCCTCAAGAAACAAGCTATATTTTTGTAAATGTTTGATAATATGTGCTTTGCTTGAAGTGGGAAGTAAAAAGTACATATGTGTACAAAACTTGGCTTTGTGGATTTAATCGAAAATGTTGATTCACTATACATGGTGCATTTATAGACGTTTGATAGTTGATATAAATGTATTTCTGTAGAATAGGTTGGTTAAAAGTGCTTATGTGTACAAGAAATTGAATTTTGGAATTTAAGCAGAAATGTGGGTCCATAATACATTGTAGTTTATGAGAAAACTGTGAGCAATTTTTTCCGATATAAAACCATGCAGATGTTTGATCACTGATATAAATGTACTTATCAGAATTAGGTGGTAACAAGTGCGTATGCGTACAAGAAATTGAATTTTGGAATTTCAACGAAAATGTTGATCAACTATACATGGTCGTCTATGAGAGAACAACAAACATTTTTTTTTTCAATATAAAACTAGCAATATCTGTGCACTTATAGACGTTTGACTACTGATATACACTTGGCAACGTGTACTGTAAGGGAAACTTTTACCTATATGTTTTTGTGTCTTGTCTTTCATCAGTTTTAAATGTTCAACTTCATTAATGTAAGATACCACCGCATCTTCTTTGCATGTGAAGCTTGTGGATAATGTGCATGTATTTATAAGAATCGGTGTATTTCATCAGTGATTTCCTATTCAGGAAATACCACATGGACAGTTAAATGTGAGGCTGTAAAATCAGCTTCTGTTAACAGTGACTCTCCCCGAAATAGATTTATAAAAAGTGACCTTCCACTGGACAGTTTTCTAAAAGTGACCCTCCCCAAAATTCCCCCTGCTCATCCCCTGTAATTACTGAAGGCTCTGTTAAACATTTTCAATTCACTCAATATAGCATTTACCTATCGACTCGCGCTATATCTCGTGCATTGTACCCACACCTCGTCTATACTCGGCTGTTGCGGGGGTTATGTCTTAAAGGCACATGAGCTGCAACTTATGGCATTATTTTCATGATTTTATATTTATTAGTTCATAGAAATGTTCTTTCTCAGAGATGTTTACTCATTTATAATTATCCACTGAGTGGGACTGCATTGGGTGGTTTCAGTGAGACAAAGAATAAACGAGTGCCGCCCCAAAATATGACCGCCTCCTTACAACTACATGATAAACAGCGTAAATGGTGCATGTACATTTTTGAATCTTTACAGATACAACATGGTGCAACCCACTGAAAGGACAAGAAAGGGATTCACTTCACTTTGACAAAAATCTCCGTTTTAACATAACATGGCAAGATTCTGAAAATGGCAAGAAAATCAAAATGAACACAATTCTGTTCAATTTCTTGCCTATTCTGTCAAAAGCAAACGTTTTTAAGGCATAGTTAATGACTATCGTTCTAATTGCAGATTTCAAAATCTGAGGAAATTGGAGGTACCTTGAGGTTCGACAAAATTAGCAGAGTTGCAGCTCATGGGCCTTTAATAATTAGATGCAGTTAGTTGATTTCAAAAATAGATCCGGATGCCGTTTCCTCTATGCAAACTTGTTTGTGACAGACTTGAAAGGGACGATAATATTTACTGCGTCAGCATTTTCACCGCGAAGAGTTTGACAGTACACGAACCAGATCAGGTTCCGATGATGTCTCTGCTACCGTAATACACAAAGCGACACATTTCTCCAAAGGGCGTGCTGAGGTTTTTTATACTGTCGGCAGAAAAGTTAATACTTTTATCCTCGTCCTCCGGCAAACCAAAGGCCCAGCGAATGAAAGTGTGAACCGTGAAGTAACCATCCGTCCAGTTGAAGTTTCCCCAAAATATTTCATTAAGAGCGCCATCGACGATAAGGTGACCCTTGTCCACATGAACCGTACGAGGGCATTGTTTGGCCAAGGTATTCGGAAATTGTATTGAGTCGCAATTCCAACAAAATCGATTGTACACTCGATAGCTGTCAAGGTATAGTTTTATAAAAAGCGAGTGCTTCCTCGCTAGAATGATACCATTGTTCACTCTGGTCGAACCCTCTCGTCCGAGTACACAGTCGTAGTGACGTAGCTCATCCAGTGGACGGACAACGATGACGTCATTATCCATGTATACGCCGCCATATTGGAATAGAATTTCAAGCCTGCTGATGTCCGAACGATGACGAATGTCTGCCTTCTTAAGGGAATAATTGAAGACCGTCATCGGCATTTCTCGGTGCAATATTTTCAAATTGGGTATGCTATCCTTGGCTTCCAGCCAGTATTTTCCCGTCGGCTCAGAGTCGGTATGGAACATAATCTTTTCAGCTTTCATGATTCTATGGGCACTGAGAAGAGAGATGAGGTGATCGAAGCGAAACGTTGAATTGCCAAACCATACGTAGTGGGCGATATTGGGAACAACTGGGTCGGGTTGTGGCTTCGCTCTATTGATCGTTGACGGTTGGCTGCTATTAGTAACATTGCACAGAACATAGCCGTTGTCGTTTTTCTCCAGTAGTGTTTGCCAACCTTTGTATATGTATTCCTTCAGCGTCTTCATACACGCGAATGATATATCACAGGTATGGTTGGAGATCTGCCGTTGCAGTGGAAGAGAATCACCATCATAGAGGTTTAGTCGCGTGAAGTTCAGCTTACGCACGGCAGATATATGTTTCTGCTCCACAACATAAGTCCGCTTTGAAAGGTAGGCCAGTTGAATAAGTACTATGACTGCGACTGTTAATATGATAGCAAGGTAATAGCGAACCATTGTAGAGTATAACATGTGAGCACGCTCAGTGTTATCGATCTTGTTGCTCATCTCAGTCGCATCATCGGAAAACGAGAATAATTCCTAATTTTGAGGGAGTTAAATAGCCGGTTTTGTACTATTTGTCGTACTGTTATCTGAAAGAGATTTGTAGACAGTAATGAAAAGTGCCTTTTCAATGTCGAATAAAGTGAAACGTGTTAACGTGATAACGTGTTACTGAGTGACATACAGAGCAGCTGTATGGTCACATATTTTTATTTGATTTTCCGCATGCATGCATGCATAGCCACTGAGAGTGTCACCTTGCAGAGAATCTAAGTATATTTTATTCATTTTTATGGTGACATAGTCATCTTTTGCATTTTAATGTTTTTTACTTCATTTTCAAGCAGTTTCTGTATTTTCAGTCCAAAATTAGGCCAGTTAGGCCAATTAGGCCAGTTGCGCGTGCCCGCCCTTGCGCTTTGAAATTAGGTTTCAAGATTTATTGGGCTGTTTAACAGAATATGATGATATTGATATGGCGAAATGTAGTAAAATTACATTTTTAGAATATCCCTTTCGCTTTTATTTGGGAAAGCAATTGGACTGTTACAATTTACGTCATTATAAACATAGCTGAGCCAGGAATATGAGAGTCTGTAACCAATTGTTATTCAGGGCTCCCATAGAGAGCTAAGCCGAGCATGTGAACACCCTACATGAGCAAAAAACATTAGGCTGAGCATGAAAACGCCCTACATGAGCAAAAAACATGTTGCATTGTGGGTATTTTCAAGATGGCAGCCGCCATGACAGCCTGCACTGAAAGCTCTGGTGAGTACATATTTTGGTCGATTCTACCATTGAGAAGCATTATTTTGGAAAAATAAAAACATCAGAGTATGCAGCAGTGTTTCAAGTGTCTATGCACATAGTTCATTACATAGCAGAAGCTCAAACTACAAAGATTACTTCAACACAAAATCGCTCAGTGGGTGATTAACTGCTATACAACTTTACTTCACAGTGTGCTGTAAACTGTGTACAAGAGACTGAAGCAATGGATGTGCATGTTTACGAGTATTTTTAGGGGGTCGTAAACAGATTTTGTCCTCGACTAGCAAGCTCCAATAACTCCAGTCAACTGAAGACCATTCAAATTATGTACAAAGGATGTGCTTATACTTTTATTCATGATTAATACTAAAGCTAAACCTTTCTGTAAACTGTGAAAAATGATCATATTTCTGTTGTTAAAAAACTCCTGAACTTTTCCTTCATTTACAACAGCATGCAACTCTACATACCTTGCTGTACGGATGGTCATAGGTGAACTTGTCAGAGGAAGATCATAGCATTGAGAATGCCATTCAAATCCCAGATGACAACAATAACAATGAAACTGTAACAGCTGATGAAGTGAATGGTACTGATGAAAATGAAGGGATTCTAACATTCCAGTAAACACAATCATATCTCTAAATTATTTAACAAAAGACAGTTATGTAGATTGTTCTACAAGTTTTTCACTCGATAAGGCATGTAGACTCATCTTTATTCTATAGACAGAAAAGCAGAATAATAGGCAGAAAAGGAATCTGTTAGCTTTTCTGTCAGCTGTATATATCCCAGTAGAGTAAAAGCCAACATGGTCTTGTTTTGTATTCTGCAGCACCAAAGTCTGCTTCAGTCAGTGAGTTTTATCGGCATATTTATGGAGATGTGTTCTTTCAAGAAAAGGGCTACACTTGCTGTTTCATACAGTTTTATATTATTTTCTGTTTATTTCATATTATTTAGTTTCAATAACATAATTTCATTTACTATGCAAGCAGTAAATATATTTGAATAAATAAGTGAAAAATAAATCTTTTCCATAAAATAATATTAGTTTCTGGTATTTCATAAAATGTGAGAGTGCTGGTGAATTGAAGGGAAAGTCACTATTTTTGACATTACTTTCATTTCATCCTATATGTACCGGTACCTAGTCTAGTATCATATTTGGATTTCTTGACGTTACCCAAGTTAAGTTTCGCACTATTTCTTCCAACCCTGGTACTGGATAACCAACCATAGACATTATGCAACTGATTTACCCTGGAAGTCAATCAGATAATATGACCCTCTTTTGATTTGATTTAGGATAATAGTGCAGGCAGGGGTTACCAATAACTAATTATGTGTATCAGAGTTACACCTCACTGATCAAATCATTACTGGTATGTACAATGACTAGAAACACATTAACTTTTGTTGACTTCCATGGCAAGTCCTCTTGCATTCTCTTCAGTATGCTTTCACTGGTATTAGGTTGTGAACTAACATGCAAAATGCTAGAATCTGTTTGACAACATAAAAAAGACTCAGGACACACTTGATTAATGTGTTACGCACTGTCCACAAATATGGTTTTATTCTCAAATTTTGCAAGTTTTACCATTTTGATCAGTGTCAAAAACTATCTGTGCCAATAATCCAGGGTCTTTGACTACTAATATAGCATACATGCAATTAGTAGAAAACAAAAACTGTACTGATTCATGAATCATTCTAAAATAATAAATGAATGTGACAAGTCAAGCACTGTATCTTCTTACATGTAAAATGCATGTGCTGAAAGCTAGCAACACAGGGCCATACTGGCTGTTCAACTTTTCCCATTCTAATCCACAAATTAAACTTCCCATTGAGATTGTGGTAATGTCAAACACCCTGTGTCAACCCCCCCCTTTGCTGCCTCATCTAAGTGAGACATCCCAACTGGTTTGTGTCTTGCTCATCTTCCGTTTTTCTCTCAAACAAGTGGTTCTGGAAAACAAAAGAGAAGCTGTCATGAGTTATAAAATATTTTAATTTTGTTGATATATGTTTTTGATGATATATAAGTTCAGCTGAAGATTGTTGAGAAGTTGCTGAGTACAAATTTGATTAGTTTCTGCTAACAAGACAGTTCACAACAGCTAGCTATGGTTACCTGTACTTTAATTTAAAATTTGGAACCTCTAGAAAAATACAGTAGCAGAGAGAGTGAAAGAGAAAATGTCAAAGACTATGACAGGCTAATCCAGATCTGAACCTTCATACAGTACATCATGAAAAGATATTCATTTAATTTTGATTTAAAAGTCGACAAGTTTGACTTTTTCGAATAGATGGGCAATGGAATTCCAAATATTCACGGCATTAATAAAGCTGATGATCTCTGACCTGTAGCTATTCTTAACATTGATGGGTGAAGGTTACCATCATTAGCACAATGATACATGTATAGTGTTCACTGCCTTTTAATAGCTCTCTAATTCTCTGCTAAATAGTAAAACTCACACAAACATGCACATGATGCACGACAAATAGCAAGCACATTGATATTTTGGAGACTTTTTTCAAAAATCCTTATCTTGAATGAAAAGTGACATATTTTAAATCATCTTAATGCATATGCAGGACACAATCTGACTCTGCATTATGCATCCAAGTGTCTATGCACAGTTCATTACATCTCAGATGCTCAAACTGTAATAATTACTTCAGCACTAAAACTCGAAGTAGGTGAATGACTGTAGCTGTAAACTTCAAACACATTTGAGCTGTACAGTGTACAAGCGACTACATGCATCGCTTGTCTGCTGTGCAATGTGTAAGAGAGTTCTTGCAGTGCTTCAGAGCAGTGGTAGCTCCATGTTCAGAGGCAATGCATGTGTATGTGCATGCAGTCTATCCTAAACACACTAAGCGATTTTGTGTTGAAGTAATCTTTGTAGTTTGAGCTTCTGCTATGTAATGAAGTATGTGCATAGACACTTGAAACACTGCTGCATACTCTGATGTTTTTATTTTTCCAAAATAATGCTTCTCAATGGTAGAATCGACCAAAATATGTACTCACCAGAGCTTTCAGTGCAGGCTGTCATGGCGGCTGCCATCTTGAAAATACCCACAATGCAACATGTTTTTTGCTCATGTAGGGCGTTTTCATGCTCAGCCCAAGGTTTTTTTTCTCATGTAGGGCGTTTTCACGCTCAGCCTAATGTTTTTTTTGCTCATGTAGGGTGTTCACATGCTCGGCTTAGCTCTCTTTGGGAGCCCTGTTATTACCCGAATACATGGATTTATTGCCCCTGAGAGCAGGTGGCTATTTGCCATACGTCAGTAGGGCTAATGATCTCCTACCACGAAGGGCTAATAACCCATCTGATGTACTTCGTAGTTGACATTTATTTCACGTGCCTTTGATCAGCCAATGTGGTCTGCTATTCAGCGTAGGAACCAATGTTTCATCTGTCCGTGTTTGGCATCGGTGGTATTAACATAACTTAAATCAACAAATTTAAAGGAAACCTCTAGCGCAAGGCGAGTGTCATTTCACTATTTGACCGTCACTCATTCAATCATGGCTGACGATGGAACAGCGGTCCATCTTAGTGATGATATGATAAGTTGGCTTATGTCAATGGGAGAAGACAACTTGACAAGATATTAATATTAGGACCTATTCAAGAAAAAGGTGTCACAGATAAAGTAGACGGTTTTATACGAGCTAATCTGAATGCTTGTACTATCAAATACGCTATGTCCGAGGATGTATGGACTGGTTGAGCAGAATTGTAACGAAACACGTTCCCTAGGTTAGGTCTAACCACCGACGCATCCGTTCTTTGATTCCTTAATTACTTATTATAGCTGAGCAGATTTTTCATGCAATCAAAGAATTTGATGCCAGAGAAACATTCCTCGCGTAGCAAACATGAACATATGTATGTATGTATATATATATATATGTATATATATATATATATATATATATATATATATATATATATATATATATATATATATATATATATATATATATATATCTAGAAGTGTACAGATGTCCTCGTAGGAAATTACAGTGCTAAATGCTAAAGCAGAGCGATATAAATAAATAGATTACTTCAAGTACAAAGTTATGAAATCTATTACTGAAGTTTCATGCATTTTGCAATCCTCAGATAGAAGTGAAAGGATTACTAGCTCGACACTCTTACATATATGATTGGGGCAAACCATTCTATTTGTAGGTGGTGTTAAAATTTGATAAATAATATTTGTTTTGGTGGCGTCATTTTGAAACCAACTCAGAGCGACAAGCGATGTAAGCGATGTAATCTTTGTATATAAGAAAAGCTTCACATTATCAATGCTGACAAATCTACACTGTTAAACAAACGCTCTGAGTTGGTTTCAAAATGTCGCCTCAATTATATATGTAAGAGTGTCGAGTTGGTAATCGACCCCTTTCACTTCTATCTGAGCATTGCAAGATGCATGAAACTTAAGTAATAGATTTCATTACTTTGTACTTGAAGTAATTTGTTTATATATATATATATATATATATATATATATATATATATATATATATATATATATATATTTTATATATAATCCCATGGTATTTTACTCTGTTTGACGTCATCGTATACGAGTGTTTTTCGCGGAGCCGTACAACTTCGAGCCGAAGGCGAGAAGTTGTGCGGCTCCGCGAAAAACACGAGTATACGATGACGTCAAACAGAGTAAAATACCATGGGATTATATATTTATCACATGAACAGTCTTCTTATTTTTCTTTTGACGTAGATGGATCAAAATTATATTAACAAATTGCATGAATTTCGTCGCGGTTTGTGTTTTACTTACGCGGATTACTTTCATTTAAAGAGTAAAGCGGCCCGTCACCCAGGAGATACTTTCATTCATAAATCCCATCAAGCTGAAATTTGCTACATGAAATAGTATCTCCACCAACTAGATTCGGTCACGTGAACCTGTCAATCATTGTCTCGCGCTGTACCGATGCCAAGGCAAGTCGGCCATCGGTACGGTCGACATAACTTTCATCGTGCTAGTGACGGATAGCCATAGTATTCAGAGTTATTCAGAACATTTACAAATAGATATATGAAGTAAATGCAACAACACGATCGAAACAGTAATTCTCATTCTCAGAGATTCCGTGGCTTTTCAAAATATCACACAAGTTTACGACCGTGGCGAGCGCGAAAGATTCCGTTCGATGACACACAGAGTGTACCTCATTGCATGTTTACGCCCACAACGCTGCCGTCACGGGTCTCTGCCATGCCGGTGTCAAAAATCTCGGTCGTCAATGTTTTCGTCTTAAGGATTTTGATGTTTGCAGTGACATATATCTCACCCGTAGATACATTCTAATTTTACTTGACGGAAACTCTGTTTTGAGTGTTGTCTGAGTCAACTTTCGAAGTACATCGGATTCCACAGCGCTGCAATGCATAAGCTTATAGCCTACAGCTCAACAGTTGATGTCTTCGCTAGCGCTACAACCTTACGCCGCTACAGGTTTGATTCCGAGCAAGAATTTACGGAATTTTTTGTATGATGAAGGAAATTTATCGTTGTTAGTCGAATGACTTTATGCTTGTGCCTGTATGTCGCTTTCCCGAAGATTATACTGTACTCCTTTATTCAGTTGAACTTCCGTTGAGGTGAAGATTTTAGGTTTATCGCCAACCGGGATCGCCAGGTACGACGTCCACATTGAGCCTTACGAGGCGACTCGACTGGATCGGCGGTATCCCATTCGATTCTCGGGAACAGCTATAGTTTTAGCGACTCGAAATTTCGCTGGACATGACTTCTATGTTTCCATGTGTGAATTTATCGGGTCACCTTTTTTGAAAAAGTGTCATGGGAGCATGGCACATGGCATCGATCACGACAAATCGGTCTATGTTCACGTCGCGACCCGCATGAAGGGTACCATGCAAGAAAAAAGTTCCGGTTGATGACGTACAACAGGGGTAATTCGGATTTCTTATCCGTCCTGTTCTACGTCACACAGGTGGGAATTCGGGCCAGTTCATGTGATAAATATATATATATATATATATATATATATATATATATATATATATATATATATATATATATATAATATAACACAAAGTACTTCAAGTACAAAGTAATGATCTGCTACTTAAGTTTTATGCATCCTGCAAATTTCAGACAGTAGAATATACTTCTTCTGTCTGTCAGATTGCAGGATGCATGAAACGTATGTAATAGATATCATCACTTTTAAGCTTACTTGAAGTAATTTGTGTTATTAATTATAACGCTTTGCTTTCGCCTGATCGAGCACTGTAATTTCTCACGAGGACATCTTTGTATGACAGAGAACATCTCCTCGCTTTTTCTTGATCTCTCGTAAGCCACATTTAACGTGGATCTTAGGATATGCAAGGCAGAGTAGGCCGGATGCTACAGGTTCTGCATAGTCCTTAAAATTTCACAGAACGATCTCTCTCTCTCTCTCTCTCTCTCTCTCTCTCTCTCTCTCTCTCTCTCTCTCTCTCTCTCAGAATATATATATATATATATATATATATATATATTTACCGTCTATCCTGGATAACGTCTCCTCTCTCTCTGTGATCTCTGGCTGTTAAAATTGTTCTCGACCTGGTATGATTCAATATATATACCCACATTTAGAGAATTCGTCGTAAAGGTCAGTCGTGTGCAACAGATCGTCCCATTGTAATTTTATTAATTTACGAGTACATATGCGAAAACTCATCATGGCAACCTTTTCATGATATATAGTTGGTGAAGTTTTGGTGAATGAGGATTGAAGGACGATGTCATGGAAACGTCATTTCTGCGTAAAGACGCTGCTCACGTCATCTATAAAGTATGAAATTTACAATAGCCAAATATGTAAATAATGTGCAGGCCAGTTGGGTGGGATCACTAAGGTCAGTAAAAAACAACAATTCGGTAATAATTTTATCACTTAATCTATCATGTTTAAAACTTTTATTTTTTCAATGTCAAGGAATGAATGAATGAAATGATTGAAATATTTACCAGAAACATATGTTTGTTTTTCAGCGATATAAATTATCTTAATTCCGATCATGATAACTATATCGGTGTGAGAGCTACCTGGATATTTTCTACGAAACGCTACATCATATACTTTCTCGATAGAATATTATCGACATAACACAAAACGCCAGCTTTTTCGTGTCAGTATGATGTATAGTAGATTCTACACTCCAGAGCTTGCCCCAGTACATACGTACACAGGTAGACAAAATTAAAAAGGACATGACGATGAAGCTGATGATGAAGATGATGATGATGATTATCATAGTGATGAAGATGATGATGATGATGATGATGATGATGATGATGATGATGATAACAATTTAATTTCATTGACTATTTTTCACATTTTCATTGCATATGATACTTTTGAAATGCATTTCGAAATCGTGACGATATCGACTGTGTGAGAATTTGAATCTGCGTAAATATGTTCTAACTTTGCTTTCGATTCAACCTGTAGATTACATGTAAATCTACGAGACAGTGGCATTGTATGCGGATTTAGGTATCAAATTAAGTTCTAAAATAATAACCAATTTTGATGTATTGTGCTTTAAACTGCTGCGTTTATTGAACTGCATAATCCTGCATCCAAAAAAATATTAGCATAAGAATTTTTATATGCCTGGAAGGACAGTAATATTGACAAATCATCATATTTTTACAACAAACCCGAATGGAATGTTCCCAGGGTGTTTTTATTTATTTGGTTTGTTCCCATTTTCTTACCAGATGACAAAGATCATTTCTGATATAAAGGGATGCTTCTGTGTCGCATAATAACGTTGGAATGCTCCATGTAGGGATCCATGTAGGAACTCGAAGATTGTGGTCTCCGTGACTGGATAGCATCTCAAATGTTGTATAATATGTTCTCTAAACACAATTCAAATTCGAAAAATTATTCGAAAAATTCTTCATACAATAATATCTACAGTACTTATGATATATCTACCTCCCGGCAACAATCACTGTCCCTTGCAATGAATTTTCGTTCAAAGACTGTCTATCAACTTTTTTTGCTTTCTCCTTTTAGTGCTAAAATACGGAGAACCCAACTTTTCACCAATAGAAAAAAAGTAATAGCAATAACCTCGCTCCTTTGCAGAGGGTATACAGTCGAGTTGGATACAATCCATAGCACTAGACAAGCGGCTCGTGCGACTATCGCGTATTGTACAAAGACACCTGTGATACAGGTCCGTTAGGGAAGTTACTGTTTAATCAGATGCATTTCGTTGATTTCAAAATATCGATCCAAAATGTCATTCCTCATTGAAGATTTGTTTGTGAGCGACTCGGTAGGACGGCAACATCTACAACACCTGTATTTTCAGCATGAAGAGTTGTACATGAGCATGATCAGGTTTTGATTATATCTCTGCTGCCGTAGTACACAAAGCGACACATTTCACCGAAGGGCGTGCTAAGATTTTTTATGTTGTCGGCAGTAAAATTGATACTTTTGTTCTTATCCTTATGCAAACCAAAGGCCCAGCGAATGAAAGTGTGAACTGTCAAGTAACCGTCTGTCCAGTTGAAGTTTCCCCAAAATATGTTATGAATAGCGACGTTGGCAAGAAGATGACCCTGGTCTACATGGACCACACGAGGGCACTGTTCGGCCAAAGTGTTCGGAAACTGTATTGAGTCGCAATTCCAACAAAATCGATTGTACACTCGATAGCTGTCAAGGTAAAGTTTTATAAAAAGCGAATGCTTTCTCGCTAGAATGATACCGTTGTTCACTCCGGTCGAACTCTCGCGCCCGAGTACACAGTCGTAGTGACGTAGCTCATCCAGTGAACGGACAACGATGACGTCATTATCCATATATACGCCGCCATATTGGAATAGAATTTCAAGCCTGCTGATGTCCGAACGATGACGAATGTTTGCCTTCTGAAGGGAATTATTAAAGACCGTCATCGGCATTTCTCGGTGCAATATTTTCAAATTGGGTATGCTATCCCTGGCTTCCAACCAGTATTTTCCTGTCGGCTCGGAGTCGGTATGGAACATAATCTTTTCAGCTTTCATGACTCTATGGGCACTGAGAAGAGAGATGAGGTTATCGAAACGAAACGTTGAATTGCCAAACCACACATAGTGGGCGATATTTGGTACAACCGGGTAAGGCTGGGGCTTCGCCCTATTGATCATCGATGGCTGGCTGCTGTTACTCACATTGCAGAGAACATAACCGTTGTCGTTTTTCTCCAGTGAATTTTGCAAACCTTTGTATATGTATTCCTTCAGCGTTTTCATACACGCGAATGATATATCACAGGTATGATTCGAGATCTTCTGTTGCAATGGAAGAGAATTGCCATCATACAGATTGAGTCGCGCTAATTTCACCCATGTCGGGATACGTATAGCAGGTACAGGTTTCTGCTCCAAAAAGTAAGTACGCTTTGTAAAATAAGTCTTCTCTAAAATTACGATGCCGATGACAGTGACTGTTAATATGAGGGTAAGGTAACAGCGCACCATCGTGGATTTCAAAATGCAGCCTCGTTCAGTGCTATTGATCTAGTTGTTCACCTCTTCGATCGCCAGAAATCGTAGTGAAAATTAAGCAGCCAGCATAGATAATGTGAACATTAGGCCTACCCCGTAAATATTTAACTGACAGGTAAAGTGAAATAGTACAATCAATCCTAGTGACAAGCTGTCGTATGACAACATTTTGGTGGTTTAGTAGGATTTGCTGCATGTAATCGGTTTATAGGATGGTACACTTTTATGACCATATGCTCAACTTTTTCTACATTAATGATTTTAAATACTACCTTCCTTTTCACACAGAAAATATTCATTCTTAGTGCTCAAATCGGATTTGGAGATCCTGTACGAGCTTTTAGAATTTTGCGTCACTACAAACATAGCTTAGCAAGAAATATAAAAGCTTGTCATTACATTTTCAAACGTTATCATATATATATATATATATATATATATATATATATATATATATATATATATATATATATATATATATATATATATATATAGGATGTATCTACCTGTGTGACGTAGAACAGGACGGATAAGAAATCCGAATTACCCCTGTTGTACGTCATCAACCGGAACTTTTTTCTTGCATGGTATACCGTTCATACATGCGGGTCGCGACGTGAACATAGACCGATTTGTCGTGATTGATGCCGTGCTCTTATGGCATTTTTACAAAAAAGGTGACCCAATAAATCCACACATGGAAACATAGAAGGCATGTCCAGAGAAATTTCGAGTCGCTAAAACTATAGCTGTTCCCGGGAATCGAATGGGGATACCGCCGATCCAGTCGAGTCGCCTCGTAAGGCTCAATGTGGACGTCGTACCTGGCGATCCCGGTTGGCGATAAACCTGAAATCTACATCTCAACGGAAGTTCGGCTGAATAAATGAGTACAGTATAATCTTCAGGAAAGCGACATACAGGCACAAGCATAAAGTCATTCGACTAACAACGATATAAAAAATTCTGTAAATTCTTGGCTCGGAATCAAACCTGTAGCGCGGCGTAAGGCTGTGCAGCGCTATCGAAGACATCAGCTGTTGAGCTGTATATCCACTGCAGCGCTATGGAATCCGATGTACTTCGAAAGTTGACTCAGACAACACTCAAAACAGAGTTTCCGTCAAGTAAAATTAGGATGTATCTACGGGTGAGATATATGTCACTTCAAACATTAAAGTCCTTACGACGAGAACATTCACGATCGGGATTAACGAGTTGACACCGGCATGGCAGAGACCGGTGACGGCAGCGTTGTTGGCATGAGGTACACTCCGTGAGTCATCGAACGCCACGGCCGTAAACTTGTGTGATATTTTGAAAAGCCACGGAATCTCTGAGGATGAGAATTACTGTTTCGATCGTGTCGTTGCATTTACTTCATAAATCTATTTGTAAATATTCTGAATAACTCTGGATACTATGGCTATACGTCGCTAGCACGATGAAACTTATGTCCACCGTACCGATGGCATCCCGGGGGGGGGGTAACTCCCATAGATGGCTATACGGGGAGGGTCCGCGCGAAAGGGGCCGTTTTTTTGTGCTGTTTGGTATCAGAAAGGGTATACTTTTCACGAGGTGTTGGTATGAGAAAGGGTCCGGTTTTAAACACAAACTGACATTTGTTAAAAAATCATGCTGTCAACACTGGAAACCCATGTATCTACATCCCAGATCTACCATCAATATTTCCGATCTGTCGGTTTGACTGTTGGTACCCCTGGTACGCAAGGCGAGTGAGTCGTATCTGTATACGTATGGTATTGTATGGTATCAGATAGGGCGCCGTAAAATAAATTCTTTGTTTGCCGTCCGCGTGGGGTAGGTTTTTGGACGAAATATGAAAAACAAACACAGATCGTATGCTCGAAAATACGACGCGTTGTGTCCTTCCTTTGTTGGCAATGACGCAGCAACTTACTCAAATGTCTCAAAAACGCAAATGTCGTACGATCGTTTCGATACAAATCAGATTACCTATCGTAAAGGGGTACATCAACCGCTGTACGTAAAGTGTACATGTGCACCTCCTGTTGTAGTGGACTGCAGTATACCGTAAGTGAAGATCGATCGACCGTTTCACAAGTTTATTTCTCCCTCAAAGTTTCCAAATCGGCGGAAGTGCGCTGTATTGGCTTGGTCTCCATTTAGCTTCGAATAAGGAATGGAACTGAATTTCCATCAGCTTCTGCGCGATCTGCGATTGATCACGAGGGGGCAAGCAGCCCGGTGGTGGGGCAAGCAGTTACCGCCGGTGAAATGTTCGTTGTTGAATGCTCCAAATAGTTCGTACGCAGTATAAGTTGCTTTCACTTTGAACACTGTTTTTGTGATAAAAACGATGTGGTCATTTTATAAGTCCGGATTAGAATTCAGTTTTCAAAAATAGTAATGGCCATTCGGCATTGCTGTCTTGACAAACAGAATATTCAGCATTTTAGTATGCAATAGCGCTGATCACTTAACGTCATTTTTCTTTCATTAATGTGCAAAAATTTGTCTGCATTTTCGGCAAGAACGATGAAATCAAAACCTGCTAGCGTCATAATGCATACAGAAAATCACACTAATTCATATGAATTTATGGCTCAGACTATAAGTTGCAACAACGACCTCGACCGCCCATGCAGTAACACAATTTGTCCGATTTTCAGGCAGCGGTGTTCGAAGTCGCGCGCGCAGCTATATATAGTAACAAACCTGACACCGAGATCAGCGCTATTAGAATTCGGGTAAAAGACTAGTTGATACACAAAATTCAGATTAAATAGCCTTTAAAGTTACAGCTAATGGAGCATTTAACTCAACAGAAACAGTGCTCAGGACTTGTATTTATTTGACACTTAAAAAGGAGGATTTGTACTCGAGGCTGTTATGATTTGCTCAGCTACCCACTCTTCTTACTGCAAAAATTCTAATTGTATGCACAGTCCCTCTATCCACTATGGATAGAGGGACTGTGTTGTATGGAAGAGACAGTAGTTTCACCTTTTACCGAGATGTTTAGCATTTGTTTTCTGAGTGACATCTATACTTTGTTATACTCAGTAACTTTTGCAGTTTAATATGTGGAATGTTCAGGTTTTGCAAGAACACCTTTTTGTTGTAAGCTTACCCCAACATTTCGAAATAGTGTTTCGTTGGTACTATATAGACTTTACTTCTCGGTAGACAAGCTTGACAGGTGCCGTCCAAGCTACGCTTCTCCAATTGTCTAAATGCCCTGGACTACTCTTTGGTCGTTGTGTCCTCCTGCCCTGTCTGTTGTATTTTTCTCTCTTGTCCTTTCCCGTATTATTTTAGAATGGGATTTTAAACTAAGTTTAAAGCTTGGTTTTGATCATGATAGATATAAATTAAAGATAAAAATATACGTCCAATCGTAAACATCAATACAGGTCTCAATCTTAAATTTACGTGTTATAATTAATATACAAATGTCACTTAGAAACGTTGCAAAATTGAACTCATTACGTGAAATTCTTAGGTTCCTTCATTAGGTGTTAATTCAAATATATTTTGTTTTCTTCAAAACTTTGTAAACATCCTCGTATACGTAAGTTGCATTTGTCGCAAATATGCTTTTTATTTATATTTGAGATCTTGTTATTTTAATTAATAGTCTTACTGGCACCTATGACCACCCAGACTGAGTGCATAAATCTCCGTCAGAGACAATCTGTAGATCTTCGTAACACAACCAGTTGATTACTATCACACTGTACATGTTGTACATTATGTTCTGGTATAGTGTTTATTGCCATTGTTTATTATGGAATTTTTGTTCAGACTCAGAGTCACCTAACTCTAAGTATGCTTGTTGTATTTACACAAGTATAACCTTTGTTTCCACGCATTGTTTTCAGCGTGCTAATGAAGAGCATAAGAAACACTGCATTGTAAATGTAACAGATGATTTTTTTATACTTGTGACCCATAAACCGATGGGAAAGTTAGAGTTTATGCGATTGATCTGTGTTGTTTTTTTTTCTGTGTTTGTTTTTTTTGCTGGCTGGCTGGTAGGTTTTTCAAAAATCCAAGGACGGCAAACAAAGAATTTTATTAACACGGCCTAGCTGTGGAAACGCAGCTATCTGTTGGCGGGGTAGCGTGAGTTGCTATGCGGGTCAAAGGTCAACCCCGCCACTCACATAGCAACTCACGCTACCCCGCCAAGAGATAGCTGCGTTTCCACAACTAGGTATCAGAAAGGGTAGGTTTTTTTGCTCAAAACTGGTATCACAACAGTTTGGGTTTCCATGTTCGTGCGGAACCCCCCCGTACTATTAGCCATGGAGTTACCCCCCCGGGGATGGCATGGCCGACTTGCCTTGGCATCGGTACAGCGCGAGACAATGATTGACAGGTTCACGTGACAGAATCCGTATGTCTGGTTGGTGGAGATACCATTCGATGTAGCAAATGTCGGCTTGATTGGATTTATGAATGAAAGTATCTCCTGGGTGACGGGCCGCTTTACTCTTTAAATGAAAGTAATCCGCGTAAGTAAAACACAAATCGCGACGAAATTCATGCAATTTGTTACGATAATTTTGATCCATTCACGTCAAAAGAAAAATAAGAAGACTGTTCATGTGATAAATATATAATCCCATGGTATTTTTCTCTGTTTGACGTCATCGTATACTCGTGTTCTTCGAGGAGCCGTACAACTTCGAGCCGAATACGATGACGTCAAACAGAGAAAAATACCATGGGATTATATATATATATATATATATATATATATATATATATATATATATATATATATATATATATATATATATCGTTGATGTCTCAGTAAAATATACAATGTGCAATCACCATGCAGACATGCTACAGACAGGCCATATGGAAAGGTTTATGATCGTGCAAAATATAATAATCTGGTAATAATTAATAACCCGGTAATCCTCGATTTGACATTAGATACTTCCTTCTTTAAAAGTGAATAAATGATATTTCATTCTACATGAAACGTGTGTTTACCTCTCTGCGATGATGATGATGATGGTGATGATTATGACGATGATGATGATGATGATGATGATGATGATGATGATGCTGATGATGATGATGGAGACGACGATTATAAGTTATTTGTCTTATCAATTTTTCACAGATTCATAGTACATATGATATTTGTGAAATGCATTTTTAATTGCGAAAGATACATTGCGACTGCGTGAGAACTTAATTTTGAGGAAGGGAGCCTTCAGTAATTAGAGGTGGGGGTCGACCGGGGAATGGGGTGGGGGTCACTTTTTAGAAAACTGTCCAAGGGGCAGCGTCATGTTTTAAAACCTATCTTGGGGGGGTCACTTTTAAAAGAAGCTGATTTTAGGGCCAAACCTTCGATTGTCCATGTGATATTTCCTGAATAGGAAATCACCGACGAAATACATTGATTCTTTTAAATGCATACATATCCGAGTCGACAAGCTTCACAAGCAAAGAGGACGTTGTAGTATCCTACATTAAACACCTTGAACAGTTGAAACTGATGAACGACAAGAGACAAAAACATGTTGGACTGGTGGCAAAGTGTATATCAATTATCAAACATCTATAAATGCAGGAATATTGTTAGTTTTATGTTTTATATTTGAAAAAATTATTCATACTTTCCTTATAGACTACCATGTAAAGTGAATGAACATTTAGGTAGAATTTCAAAATCCAATTTCTTGCTCGCTAATCCACTTGTAACCACCCTAGTCTAATCAAATGCACTGTCATCAATAATCAAGAGTTTATGAGTACACAAATTTACCTAGTTTTTTATTGAGAAAATCTATTCATAGTTTTCTCATAGACCAGCATGTATAGTGAATCAACATTTCAGTTAAATTCCAAAATCCAATTTCTTGCACAAACATCCACTTGTAACCACCCTAGTCTAATCAAGTGCATTAATATTAATAATCAAGAGTACATAAATACACAAATATACCAAGTTTTGTATTGGAAAAAAAATTTCATAATTTCCTCATGGACCACCATGTACAGTGGAATCAACATTTTCAATGGAATCCAAAAATCTAATTTCTTGTACACACATGCACGTTTTACTTCCCATTTGCCACAAGTGCATTTACATATATTATCAACCATTTATAAATGTACAGATATAGCTTGTTTTGCGGGGAAAGTTGTCAATAGTTTGCCTGATAGACTCCCATGTATTGTGATTGATAATTTTGGTTGAAGCACTATATCAGCCACATCTTGCCTTCTTTTAGTTGTGCAAAATAAGGTGACCCTCCCGCAAATTTATGATCCTTCAAAAATGCTTGCGAGATAATTATTGTGACCCTCCCTCCCAAAACGCCAGCCTCCCCCCTGTAATTTCTGTCCCTAACTTACATAACAATTAAACCAATTGTTATGTAAATTATCTGATACTGGTTCAGTGATTCCTGGAGAGAATATGTATTGCTTTGGGGGAGTGTCAAGTTTTAGAATGTCGGACAAGGGGAAGGGTCACATTTTCGACAAGAGGATAGAGGAGGGTCACATTTTACAGTGCGGGTGCGCACGGAATTCCCCGGTCCACCTCCTGTAATTAATGAAGACTCCCTAAATATCTTTTATCTTTACTTTCGATAAATGTAAATCCACAACACAATGGCAAGAAAGATGACGTAAGAATTTTTATATGCTTGGAAGGACAGCAATATTGAAAGATCACCAATAATAATGTGACTGAATATGTTTCTTGATCTGCTCCTCGTGCAATTCCACACTAAGACTCTATAACGCATTAAATAATTTTTAAAAAATGAAACAGCTGAGTTTATTGAACTATATGACCCTGCATTCATATAAAAGCAATAAAGGTGGTTTCGGAATTTTCGATTTACAATCCGCTTGCCTTCTGTATGAATTTTCCGAAAAAGTTAGTCCTGTGTAACAGATCGTCCAATTATGATTTAGTTTTCTTGATTTACGAGAGAACAGATACGAAAACCTATTACTTCAATATTACATAGTGAATAGTTAGTGTAGTATCGGTGCAGGAGGTTTGAACGATGATGTCATGGAAGCGACATTTGTAAGGCACTACTTACGTCAAAAGGTAAGGATTTAGCCGAGCGGTTTTGACTGTGATATCTTCGCTATATGACTGAGTGCCGTACGTTTAGAGTTCGAACCCCATCGAGAATTAACTGAATTTAAAGTTTGCAATTTACAATCATCAAACAGAGCAGATTACAAGGAATAAGGTCTTTCGAAGGGCAATAAGCAATAACCCCAGCTGTAGGCGGGTGTATACGATATTTGGGTACAACCCGCCACATAGCTGCTGCAGGCGAGTGCTATTTGAAGCGCATTATATTGTAGCCAAATGGAATGTATATCCGTTTGCAAAGGGGCTTACTGCTATAATATTAAGTCAATTAATGTCTGTGGTATAAAAAGTTGTTCCGTTCGTAGTTTGAGCACGAAAAAATAGGAAAAAGCAGAATCAAATACTAAGCAATCCCTGTCTAAAATCTAGCGCCTATAGGTTGACGGTGAGGATTCATAGCACGCATACTTGGCTGTAACCAAGGAAGCAACGCATACGCTGATTTTGGCGAAACGCAAGCCCATGCTCTAACAAAGAAGTTCTAAATACAAAACTCTAAACATATACACTTTTTGATGACTGCCATTACATTAAAATCATTTGTTCAGTTCGAATGTTGCTTTTTTTCTGCTATCTAGGTACCTTGTGTTTCCTCCCTACTATGCCATATACCAACACCGGTAAATCGGTGAATCAGTGGTTTCCGAGTACTGACTTCCAATCAAAACGACGCATTGGCATAAATGACACGCTGGTACGATATAATGATATTATCATTATATCGTGCCAGCGTGTCATTATCAGTTAACACTGGTAAGTTCGAGACTTCAATACGATGTTGTGTCCTTGAGCAAGGCACTTTAAGCTAACGCCTCATTGCTCCTTTGGGTAATGGGCTGTGGGTACCTTGGCGTTCGCCCGATGGATGATGGCTTGAAAAAACAAGATCGTCATGTTCAAGACCTCAGTCTTTTAATGCCACATGTGTTACAAGCAGAGTTATCTTTGTCCGTGATTCGACCATTCGACTGATATCAGTTATGCGAATACAGTAAATTAGAATTGTTACATTACAAAGTAATCTTTTCATGACAATTTTGATATGACCTCTGCTAGTTATGACCTAAACCATAGCAGTAACTACAAAGACATTCACCGACCAACATGTCGAACAGTTTGACAAAGCCGTACCGGTATAACTTGATTTAAGATAATATGCACCTCGAAACTGAAAGACTTAAAGTTTCGCTCAAACTTTCGTCATGAAACTTCCGACCATTCTCTACCAGAGCAAGAATAAAATTCATGTGTCATCATGCAACATTTGGTACTAGAGAAACAAATTTTGAAATTCAAAATGGCCGCCATCTCTATGTTTTAACTCTTTTGGGAGAATTTAAATTTTCTATTTTCGAAAAGGCAAGACAGTGAAATTTTTTCTTTTATCAAGAACTTTGAAGTGAGTCCCCACGAGTGGCAGATCAGAAGAGAATTACTGAAATTTGAAAGCCCGAATTTCTGTCCCCGAGACGCGTTCTTACTAAAATATTTAAAATGAGGCTCTTTCGAACTGCTGCGCTTGAAACAGCTGCGTCTATGAAAGTATGGTATCCTACACCCACAAAATAAGCATTATATTACCATGCCCTGCCTGTCGCATTTTGATTGGTCGAGCTGAACCATGTGACTGACCACAAATACACAGTAATGGTCTGTTTACATGCCCGTGAATATGAATAATAAGATTAACAACTCAAAGTATCGTAACTTTACAGCTAAACGTAAATCATAATCAATCACAAAATAAAATGGAGCACTTGTGGGCCAAGTTGAGATACTTTTTTCTGAATATATCTCCGGATTTGCCAATATTTTACAGCGCGCGTGACAGTGCGTCGCGTATTGCTCAGTTCTTTGGCCCAGTTGTCGTTCGCGCCAAAAATTTTCGCAAATTTTGACGGTTTTCTCCGGTTCGTTGATAATATAATGGAAATAACAGACTCCGCTCTGACCATTAACGTTTATTTATGGGCGCAGGCTCGAGGAAAGCCAAATTAACGGGCTCGGCAAGCCTCGCCTGTTAATTTTTGGCTTTCCTCTCGCCCTTGCCCATAAATAAACGTTAATGGTCAGCGCGTCGCCCGTTATTTCTATAATAAAATGTTGCTTTAGAATTTTTATGCGCCTCATAAAGCAACTGTATTGGTGGGAACCCACCTAAACGTGACAGCGGACCTGCATTGCATTGCTTTTTGGAGGATGTGCTGGCCTCAAAAAGATCGTTAACTTCGGTCAGGGTTTTATGAACAAAGAGAAGATATTTTTGCCTTTTAGTGGTAGCTTAGCTCACTTTTTTGCAGCTTTCGTGAATTTTATGAAAAACGTCTCTGCCTTTGGTTTTTGGTCTCGTTTTGCTCTTTGGAAACAAAAACATAAAAAACGCCAGGAAGAACATAAACAGAAATGGAAGGCTAAACAAAGACAAGAACTCAGAAAGATTCTCAGATTCATCAATAATCTTGCAAATCAAACCTTAACAAATGTTGCAATCAAATCATTTAGCAAAGGCTTGAATTGTATTCCCACTCAGAAGTGCCTATACAGAAAAATTGTCGTATGAGATTTCAACAAATTTATTCGCATCACAAGATTGTGCAATGTCATGAGAAACAATCAATCAATCAGTCAATCATCTCTTCTAAGATAAGTCCATGTTCGACACTACTAACAGCGGAAAACCCAGAAATTGTAAAACTGTCTCGAAGCAAATTAGATCGATAGAGGAAATTCCATTCGCAACCCACATCAGAAAGAACATGACTCTAGCAGAAAAGACTGCTCTGAACAATCCGTCTAAAACCAAAGAAATCTCAATAAAACCCATCAATAAAGGAAGAGGCATAGCAATTGTGAATACGACAAATGACATTAATGTCATACAAACGCCATTTCTATGTAAACTTGCCGTTAACATTGACCCTAAAGTATACAATTTTCAATCAACGATCCATAAATAATATCAAGGCCAGTTAGGTGAGACTTACGTCGTGCTATAGCCAATAATCTGGGAATAATTTCATCAGTTCATCCATCATAAAATGTTGCATGGACTTCCGTCTTCCAAAATGAACAAAAGAGAGGAGAGGTATATTTCATTTGTATTTGCCTGTCAACAAAAGAAATCGCTGGTTTACTACGTACTATATCGGAGAGAGACCCTGGGAAATGTTTCCGAATAGCTACTCAATAAAATTAACTCTCCTTTTGCTTTTAATTAGGTTCATGCCTTCAGGTAGTAAGTGCCTCGAAATTGAAAGTCTTAAACTTTGGCTCAAATTTTCTCTGAGGAAACTTTAAATCAATTTTTGTCATCAGATTGTCTCTTTTGAACATGGATTTATTTATTGTCATATCGCTGTGAGATGTTAGAATAAGCTTAAATACGTCATCTCCGGATATTTGGATTTATATATTGAAATAACATCATCAAACATTATATTTTCAGAAGCTTGTGAGAACGTCAAACCTAAAGAAAAAAGTTATATGTCTTTCAAATTCTAATTCTCCTTCTTGGTAAATGAAGCTTCCATAAGTATTGGGTGACCTATGAAAATACACCAATTGAAGTTGTAATCAAAAACGAGTTTACTTTAAGGTACAATATGGAAAAGCAGGTGGGTGCAAAGGCTGATGTATTAGAAAGCTTTGAGAGGATAAAAAGTTTAATATAAATTTAAGCCTCTTACAACATGTCCATTTTCCTTGGATACTTGCGATACTTGCGTATCCATGTCACTGTAATATTTACATATCCATTTATTTGATATGAAGATTTAAATAAAGATGAATCCACCCCCCAAAAAATCCCCAAAACTTTAAATCAATTCGTTTCGAAATCAAGAAACAAAACTCGGGCCCGGAGTCGGCGTGCAACAGACAATCTTAAAAAGACTGGTTCAATAACGGAGCTTATAGTCGTTACAACCTGTACTCCACGAGAACAAGTTACTTGGTTGAGTGCGATGTCCCTCGTACAATGATAATGCTATGCAAGAACTGGTTGATTTTTAATGTTCACTTGTAGTGATTTTGAATTGATTGAGACATTTTGTTATTCAATTAATATATAGTTTTGCATGTATTTATTTCTTCTTTCCTTGGCAGGTTTATTTGTTTTAATATGCGTTCACATTATTTGTTGTATTTGCATAGTGCTCAAGAACTGTGGTTGTTGAGGATATTATATATGTTGAATACGTCATGTGTAATATTTATTGTTGAATTTTGTCCTGTTTGCTACCTTTTTACAATACCAAAGGTACGTGTTGTCTTTTCTCTAAATACAGGTTATTTAAAAGTTGTTAATCACAATATGTATGAAATGCAATATTTTATTGCCATTGTAATTGAAAATGCTTACATCGGTCGTTGAACATGTCCTAAACATGACATTGTAAAAATTGCAGTAATTGACAAAGTGAGTAAAGTACATCAGTAAACAGAATCGGCTGTCAGTGTCTTATGCGTAGGGTCTTCACGTAGCGACTTGTGATATATACTCAATCTCCACACAGAGATTGAAGCGTGGTGTGGCAGCTGCATTACGGCGTGGATAAATCTAACCAAGCTAGAGGGTCTCCGAGTCGTGACCGCACGCCCCCACGGAGATTACCATATACTATACTGCCACTTGCACTGGCAATTCATTCCTTTGTCTGGTTTGTGCATCCCTTGCGTCACACATCGGCGGCGGCCGCCTCCTGAGCAGAAAACTGAAATATGATGAACAAGTGACATCCAGATAAATCAGAGGGACGCTTCAGCCACATGAACCCATTAAAATGCGAATAAAATCCTCGATTTATATATTGCACCTCACCGTTTTTTTTACCTCTAGGCCTTGCATCAGGTAAGACACGACTGCAGGTCATGGACCATACACCAGAATGTTGTGGACCCTTTTAATATTTAACGTTGGGATAGCGGACTAAAAACCAATCGCGAACGGAAATGTTCTCCTCAAAACAAGCACGATCTCCAGAGGCCACCAGGAGTGATCCATGCACGTTCGTGTCTACAACCATTTCCCAAGCAGGACTTTCGACGAAAAATTTAAAATGCAAACGACAATGTGGACACACAATTCTCGGTACCGTAAATGCGATTTTGCTACCCAAGCTATAAGATTACAGAAGCCAAAGTAAAATTTTAGGTTTTACATGAATATCAAACTGGAAATGTCTAATATGACGAAAAGATCTATGAGTTTTGTCAGTCTCATGAACGAACAGGATTGTCTGCTGTAACAGCTATTATGTTTACGGTAAGTATTTATTACATCACTGTCTCAAACTCTTGCTGCAGAAGTTTACTTTTAGCCACGGTGCATTTTAAGTGTATATGCGCACGGCATGCCACACATCCAAATTTTCAACAAACCAATAGTTGCGGACAACTCGAAGAAGATACTTTGCGAGCTCTCTACAGTCTTTAGGACAGCGCCATCTACGTCAAGACGCCGGAGGGGCCCAAACATCGTCCTTGATAGTCTGGTCCCCTGCTACATCGCTACAACTGGCCGCGCTATGCTAAAACAGGGTCCGGTATTAGCTATTGTAAGCATGGCAGTCATCGGTCGATAGTATCGAGCACAGCGATTAAATGAAGTTTAGATTAGAACAGTCTAGATAGAAAAACGCCGGAGGCTTAAAAGTGAAGCCTTGCAAAAAATTCGGGGCGACTTGCAGCGATTTCGAAGCTGTTATCCGATTGGTTGGCAGAATCGTACCGTTATAATTAAATAATACAAATAAACTCCTAAGTTGCTGTGAATAGTGACAATCGACCAATGAGATAACCTTCCAAACACGCTGGCGAGTCAGCCGAAAAATTCTACGGACGATTTCATCGTCTTATATCCAGGCTTGTCATTATATGTACATGCTGTCTAACCCTGAACACATACCTTAAATGTGACACACCTCGTATGATGTATAGGAAAATGCTGCAAGTGAATTGCGTTCTAAGTTAACGTCAGTCCTACGGTCATTGACTGTTTCCCGCAGAGTGTTGCCATTCTGCTGGTCCTTGTAATCGACAAAAACATACACTCGATTATTTCGTCCGACCCTCTATTCTGACAACCAGTTTATTTCATTATAAATGTCCCCTTCACTGTATTTTCCCGAGATATCATCCTCTCACTGGGGCTGAAAACCGCCTATCGTAAGAAATATTAAGCCCTATCAGATCAGAGATCGTGAATTACAACCCCGTGTATCAAACTACGAGTAAACACAACAAATATGTGACTCTGATTGCTTCTGAATCTTTGTGCCTTTAAAATGTTCATGCTCAATATTTCCGCAGTTACCCGATAGTGTAGCAACTAGAACGGTTTTCCAATGCCTAAAATGTAAATTCTCATTACCCTAACAATAATTTTAATATTATATTAATTATTTAATATTACATTAACTATTACTTGCAACAGATGAAAAAAAACATTTTATTTATGGTATGAGTAGTGGAAATGGGAGTAAGTTGTCATTTGCTACAGACACCTAGGAATCGGTGCAAATCTGTCTATGGATTTTGATCACATGATCTTGTCAGGTGACAGTATCATAACTATTCAGTCAATTTTTTTGACCAGAAAGGCGACCCATACCTGACGCTTTTCCTTAGCATAGCGCAGCCAGCGGTAGAAATGGGGCAGGGGACTATACGAACGTCCATGAAAGGCAACCATGGAGTATTTGTTCCTGGTTGCTAATATAGAGTACCGACCCCAGTCTTCAAGTTTGTCTATTATCGTGAGCCGCGCCCTACTATATAGTAGATCGACGATGGGAAATCCATGGTTTATATGGCCTTCATGTGTGCGCATGGGAATATTTGATCTCGTCGTCATTTTGTGTTACCGTTATTTGCCACTCTCAAATTTATATTCTGTGTCATTTTGCAAAAAGCTTCCCAATGGTGTTCAGTCGAAGTCATTGGCAACCAGAAACAATCGACCATGTGGACTGACGGATCTGACGGATAGACAAACCTAAGCTTCGATGTTTAGATATAGAGGGCGCTGATTAGACTATACCTCATGTATGAATCCCCAGTTCATGAAGGAGACGTTCCACCTTGCAATACCCTGGGCGCTGTGTATCCATTTGATGTTCAACTCAAGAAATAGAATAGCCCGATTAGTTTTACGAGTCTGTAGGTTGTAATTTTTCACATTTCAGAAACTGAAATGAAAGGAGATCCATTCCTGAGTGTACACATCAGTTACGTCGCTCTTAACGTGCTGCAGAACAAAGTTCAGTGTACAGTGAGAAGCTCTTAAACAGAGTACCCAGCCATTCAACGCCCCGTCAACAGAAAGGAACGGACACAGTGCCTTTTATGTGGCTTTGTTGCAAACAATCAGCCAATCACGCCTCGAACATTGCAATACAGGTTTATACATCTACAATATGTGTTAAGGCTACAGTTAATTATAATCATTATAGCTTCAAGTGTTATATAGCTAGAGTAATAATGCGTTTCCCGGAAAAAGTTAGAAAGGACGATGTATAAGCGACAATGTTCAATATAATCATGTAAGTCAGCGCGTGTCTTGTGACCAAGCCAAGATAAACGAAGTGTCTATGTGAGGTATCTTCAATGTTTCGCAGTCCGATGAGATTTTCTTTGTATGTTCATTAGGCCCCTATTCATTATCTCCTGGTTTCGAAAATTAAAATTGAACAAAGATGAAATCCGCACACCTTTGATGGCAAGCGCTTTGCAAAATTTGATAATCCGACTCTTGAAATATCCAATAATTGCATGTAGTTGTGAGGTTTCTGTCCTCGTTGCCTGCGGCTATCTACACTGCATGCATTGCCTGCTCTTATACCGTACTCTTAACACGCATATCGTTAGAATAAAATGCGCCCGATCACTGCCAAGGTCTGAAGGCATATCGGTCTAATGAAAGCTCTACATCAGCAGGTCTGTTTTCAGTACAACGTCATTGACGATGTATGAAAGTGAACTGTGCAGGTTCAGTCCATGATACGAAAACTGAAATCTTTTACATGACAGGGATAATTTTTACAGAGAGTTTTGTTACACCGTTTACGTTTTTCTTATTGTCAACTCTGAAGATTTCGGAAGTTTATAGGCGAATACTCTATGAAAACTTTCAATGGCAGGGAACGCTCTTCGAGTTCATAGAACGACACAGTTCAAATCCTCGTAATTTTATCCCGTGGCAAGTTTCAAAAGGTATCCAAACTGTCGACAACAAATTACTCTCGCCAGGGATGGAAAATTCCCCGGGCCTAATTGAAACTTGATTGTGTGTATTGATGTCAGAGAAAGGCGGACGTGATTTCTGCTGATTGGCAGCCCGAGATTCATTATATTTATATTTTGCTGTGTTATTTCCCGTGGGCCATGGTGTGCTTATCCAATTTCACCTCACAATTGCCTGACGTCGGCACATTTTTTGTGATTATTGGCATGAACAATGGCGCTGCAAAACGCGCTAATGGCGTTGTGGAGTGAAAAGTCACAGGCACGAATTTGCTGTGTATGTGATTATCGCCTTTCGTGTTCGTAGGCACAATGCATGTGTGATTCTATCCATTGCCCCCTTGTTCTGAACCAGTCGTAAACGATGCGAAGATAACGCTGCGCAAAATAAGGTCTAGGTGCATGCATGTATATCAAGTCAGGTGTAGCACAGTAACGAGATTAATAAGCATATCACAGATGCAGTGTGGCTGCTGAGTATGCGACGAAACTTTGACGAGGAGGGGAGGCCACACTCAGTGCAAGTTAAAAACAAAAAAGTAGGATCATTATTTCTTGAGAGTCCAAGAAGGTGTAATTTTGTATGTAGTATCGGTCTAATTGTAAATCGGCGAGTTGATTTACATCCCTTTAAGAAAGTCCAAATATCAGACAATCCATTAACAATGATGTCAGAACTCGTTTTATGATCTCTCAAGCGGAATTTGCCCCGGGACACAATTCATCATAAAACCAATCGTCTCTACATGCAACCGGGCAGACAAGTACATCGGAGAATCCGAAAGTGAGGCCGTGTGTAATTGCATGGTTATTTATCGTAGTTACTGCAAATTGAACGAGGCGATTAATTGGCATTTTCGGTCAACATATTGAACATGGCGACGACCTCGCTAATGTTCATGGATCGAAGGAGATTGGTCATTAACAAAGGCAAGCATCGTGTGTGTATATATATATATATATATATTTATAATATATATATATATATATATATATAATATATATAATATTATATATTACTATGTATGTATTTTGTTACGTGCAGAGAAAACGAACAAAAGGGTGAACTCAGCAGTTAACGTTTAAACAAAATTTATTACGAAAATAAAACTAATTGCTAAGTCAGGGATAGAGTACAAGCTTTAAAAGTGTACAGACTACTTATCTCAGCTGGGACGGCAAAGCTCCAGTCTCAGAGTTGTAACAGTCAGTTGGATGAATGAACAGTCTTTGGCTTGCAGGCTTGAAGCTGCACAAAGTCCACAGTATAAATCCAGCGTTGGCAGTGAAGGTCTTGAAAAGTCTTGAGAATGACTACTGCTGGAGTTTAGTAACACACAAGAGACACGATCCCAAAAGTCTGACTGGAAGCTGTGCACGTCCCTTTTATAAAGGCATATAAGAACAATCTAGAACTTTTATTGACATGCTAATTACTGTTCTAAAATTATCTCCCTTACACAACTAATTAACTTTCCAGAACATTCCAAACATGACTAATTGAATTCAAGGTTGTGAGGTCATCAAGGGCAGTGACCTTGGGAATGTTCTAGACTAATTGAACTCAGGTCATGATGAGTGTGGGGGAAATGACCTACATAACACACCCCCTCTTCAAAAAAGAAAATTTTTCAATGAAAAATCTTTCTTTTACAAATGTAATCTTAAAAGTGTGAACAACAATAAGTTCTAAATACGAGAGAGACAGTCTGCAATTAAATTGTCTCTGCCTTTGATATGTCTAATGTCAAGATTAAACTCCTGTAACATTAAACTCCATCTTAGCAATCTCTGATTTTTGCCTTTGAATTTCTGCAGAAAAACAAGAGGGTTGTGATCAATATAAACCACTATTGGCTGATTTGAAGAAGTAACATAAACTTCAAAATGCTGTAAAGCTAATATCAAAGATAAACACTCTTTTTCAATTGTAGAGTAGTTTCTCTGGGATTTGTTAAATTTGCGTGAAAAATAGCAAACAGGATGATCTATACCATGACTATCCTCTTGCAATAAAACAGCACCAGCAGCCGTATCACTAGCATCCACAGCTAATTTGAATGGCAAAGTGAAATCTGGTGCAGACAACACTGGAGCACTTTGCAGTATGGCTTTAAGTGTATCAAATGCCTGTTGGCATTGCTCTGACCAAACAAACTTTACTTTCTTTTTAAGTAAGTTAGTCAAAGGCTCAGTAATTGTGGAGAAATTTGGACAGAATTTTCTGTAGTAACCAGCCATACCGAGAAAGCGCATCAGTTGTCGTTTGCAGTTTGGTATGGGAAACTTGAAATGGCACTGATTTTAGCATCAACAGGTTTTACCTCACCCTGTCCTACAGTATGTCCGAGGTAAGTTACCCTCGCCCAACCAAACTCAGATTTGGCAAGGTTGACAGTCAACATTGCTTTGCTCAGTCTCTCAAAGAACTTCCGCATGAGCTTGATGTGTTCCTCCCAGGTGTCACTATACAGGACGACGTCGTCAACGTAGGCTGCACACCCGTCTAGCCCGGATATGACGTCGTTGATCATCTCGTTGGAACGTTGCCGGAGAGTTCTTCATTCCGAATGGCATCACCTTGTACTGGAACAATCCGTCTGGTGTAACAAAGGCGGATATTTCACGAGCACGATCCGTCAGAGGGACTTGCCAAAATCCCTTCAGTAGGTCAAATTTCGTCACATACTTGGCTTTTCCCACTCGGTCGATGCAGTCATCAATCCTCGGGATTGGGAAGTGTCTGTCTTTGTTAAAGTGTTGACCTTCCTAAAGTCCGTGCACATACGATAACTGTGATCTGATTTGGGAACAAGTATGCACGGCGAACTCCAGTTACTTTTACTGGGTTCAATAAAGTCATTGTCCAGCAGGTATTTGACTTCTTCCTGGAGATATTTTGCTTTTGTTGGATTCAGTCTGTATGGATGTTGTTTACAGGCTTACTGTCCCCAACATCAACGTCGTGATAGATGACGTTTGTCCTCGTTGGAACATCTTGAAACAGGTGTTTATATTCGTGGAGCAGTTCTTTCACCTGTTGTTGTTGTTCTGGCTGGAGGTGTGCCAACTTTGTAGACTCCAGCTTCTCCAGGATTTCTGAGTTCTGAAGCTTGACCGAGCCCAGCTTTGAGTTTAGAGTATTTTCACTCAAGTCAGTTTCAGTATCACTATCTTCATAATGGTTTGAACTGACTGCACTGACAGGCTGAGTTATAGTAGGATTATCCCTATCCAAAATATGGCTTAAGCATATTTATGTGACATAGCTGTTTTTGTTTTCGCCTGTCAGGTGTTATTATGATGTAATTTAAATCACTCAATTTCTTATCGATTAGATATGGCCCAAAGTAACGAGCATGGAGTGGTTTGCCAGGAATTGGAAGTAGAACAAGAACTTTTTGACCTGGTTCAAACTTCCGTTTTGAGGTGTTTTTATCATATTTGGTTTTCATTGACTGCTGAGATGACTCAAGATTTTCTCTGGCTAATTCACATGCTTTAGAGAGCTTTGTACGAAAATCTGACACATATTGCAAAATATTCAGACAATCATCATCGTCTGATAGGAATTTCTCTTTGACGAGCTTAAGTGGGCCACGGACTGTATGTCCAAATACAAGCTCAAATGGGCTAAAACCAAGAGACTCTTGAATTGACTCTCTAACAGCAAAGAGCAAAAAATGAATTCCTTCATCCCACTGCTTCTCTGTGTCAAAACAGTAGGTCCTAATCATGTTTTTCAAAGTTTGATGAAATCGCTCAAGAGCACCCTGACTTTCTGGATGATAGGCGGATGACCTATACTGTTTAATGCCTAGCTGATCCATTACTTGTTGAAAAATACCAGACATAAAGTTGGAGCCTTGATCGGACTGGACACATTTAGGGAGGCCAATAAAGTGAAAAATTTGACTAAAGCTCTCACTATAGTCTTTGTCTTTATGTTTCTCAGTGGTATGGCTTCTGGGAACCGGGTTGATGTACACATAATTGTCAAACATTATTGTCAATGTACTCATTTCCTGATCTTGTTTTTGGTAGGGGCCCAACACAGTCTATTAGTATCCTACTAAATGGTTCTTGAAATGCAGGAATTGGCTGTAAAGGGCCTTTGGAATGGTCTGATTTGGCTTTCCTACCATTTGACATGTGTGACAAGTTTTACAGAAATGTGCTACATCCTGCCTGAGATTAGGCCAATAAAAGTGACTGAGAATTTTATGATAAGTTTTCCTGACTCCTAAGTGACCAGCCCAGGGGGTTCATGGGCCAGGCGCAATATTTCAGCACGATAGGGCTTTGGAACCACAATTTGATGTTTTATAGCCCAATCGTCATCAACCAAAACGTCTGGAGGTCTCCATTTACGCATGAGAATACCAGATTTTGTATAATAGGAAACAGAGCTATCTGAAGTTTTACCTTCATCATCTACCCTGTCAAACAAAGACAAAATATCTGGGTCTTTGTGTTGTTCTGCAATGAGATTTGATCTAGAAAATGTCTGACTTTGGTCAGCAGAAGTTTTACTGGAAGTTTCAAATCCACGAGGGATAACGGAATGATCCGTGTCAAACACCTGACTGAGAAAGGTGTCATTTAAGTCAACATCTGTGACATTATTTTTGAGAGTATTTTGATTCTCTGAAGTTTTCTTTGACATGGCTCGAGTAATGGCACATGAAGGAAATAAATCGGGTATCTCTTGTTCAATTGGCTCTGGATCCTGATCTAAACTAGGATTATCAGTCACAAGTGGATTAGCGATGACCTTGTCCCCAGCAAGGTCGTTTCCAAGAAGAAGGTGAATCCCTTCAAAGGCAAAAAAGGCCTAATACCTAAAGCCACAGGTCCAGAAACAAAGTCCGAAGACAATAGACATTATGGAGAGGAACAGGAATGTAGTCATTGCAATCTACCCCCTTAATAAGAACTTTAGAACCTGAAAATGACTTTTCAGAAAACGGCAGGGTATCTGCCAACAAAAGAGACTGGGAAGCCCCGGTATCTCTTAAAATTTTGACAGGGGTAGCGGAAGAGAAATCACTAGAAAGTGATATAAAACCATTATGAATAATGGCTCGAAAATACCCATAATGCTATCTTGAGAAGATTGACCTTGACCTCATTAATTGGGGATAAGAGGGGTTTAACCTCAGAAAATGTGTTGCACACATTATTAGACTCTAATTGAGTTGATGAAGAAATAAAGCCGGTGGGCTTAGATCCACTTTGACCACTTTGACCTTCACGTTTTCTTTTCAATTTGAAACAATCTGACATTAATGGCCGTCTTTCTTACAATAATTACAAGAAAGTGTACCGAACTGTTTGTCAGAAGGAGATTGAGACTTGGGATCTGATGATGTGGGAGTGTTACTTGAACTCTGTGAACTGTTGTCATTTGATTTTCTACTGTCCTTTGAAAAATTCTTGGATGAAAAGGAGGAGTTAAATTTACCTGCATTGTTTCTGTAGGAAAAGGACTGGGATGGTTTTGCTGAGAAATGAAGATTTGTGGGTCAATGAATAATCATCGGCCAAACGTGCAGCAACCTCTAATGTATCTGCCTTTTGTTCATTGATAAACGTCTTGATGTCACTCCGAATGCACCTCTTAAATTCTTCAATCAAAACAAGCTGTCGTAATTTGTCATAATTCTGACTGACCTTTTCAGAAGAGCACCAACGATCAAACAGTTGTTCTTTGTTCGAGCAAATTCAACATAAGTTTGATCTTTCACCTTCTCACAATCCCTAAATTTCTGACGGTAAGCTTCAGGCACCAACTCATAACCCTTGAGAATTAATTCCTTCACAGAATCATAATCTGAAGCCTGCTCTACTGACAACTGAATGTAAATTTCTCTGGCTTTACCCACCCAAGCACTCTGCAAAAGCATAGACCAGGACTCCTTAGGCCAATTCAGACTCTGAGCAATTTTCTCAAAATGGAGAAAATATTTATCAACATCCTTTTCTTGGAAAGGGGGACTAACCTGAAATGCTTAGTGATGTCAAAATTGTCTGAAGGGAAGAATTTTCCTGACTTTCCAAGCTCTAAACGTCTCATTTCTAACTGCAGTCGGTGTTCAGCTAATCTCTTCCTTTCCTTTTCTTTTTCCTCTCTTTCTTTCTCCCTTTGTCTTTCTTCCATTTGCAATTCTTTTTCTTTCATTTCCAATTCCCTCTCTTCTGTCTTTCTTCCATTTCTAATCTTTCCTGCCTTTCTTTTTCTTTCTGTCTTTCTTCCATTTGCAATTCTTTTTCTTTCATTTGTAATTGCATTTGTATTTTTTCTTTTTCTAATGCCAATTTTTTAAGCTCCAAATCTGCCTGAATTTCTAATTCTAATTTTCTTAGTTCAAAGGTAGACTCGGGCTCATAATCTTTCAAGGTGGATTCCTCAAATTGGCCTAAATTAACTAAATGTTTTGCAATGTGGTACTGTATTTCCCGCTTGCGCATAGATCTTTTGACATCTACTTTAAGGAAATTGGCCAGTGCAATGAGGTTGTCCTTTTTGAGGGAATCAAATGCGTCCTGATCAAGGTCATCCATAAATTCGTCTGGCTTGAATTCCGCCATGATTGAATTTCGCTGAGTTCACAGTATACAGTAGTTTTGAAAAGGCTGTCAAAATGTTGTCAAACGGCTCAAATATTCGTATCCCGGACAAGCCCCCATTTTGTTACGTGCAGAGAAAACGAACAAAAGGGTGAACTCAGCAGTTAACGTTTAAACAAAATTTATTACGAAAATAAAACTAATTGCTAAGTCAGGGATAGAGTACAAGCTTTAAAAGTGTACAGACTACTTATCTCAGCTGGGACGGCAAAGCTCCAGTCTCAGAGTTGTAACAGTCAGTTGGATGAATGAACAGTCCTTTGGCTTGCAGGCTTGAAGCTGCACAAAGTCCACAGTATAATCCAGCGTTGGCAGTGAAGGTCTTGAAAAGTCTTGAGAATGACTACTGCTGGAGTTTAGTAACACACAAGAGACACGATCCCAAAAGTCTGACTGGAAGCTGTGCACGTCCCTTTTATAAAGGCATATAAGAACAATCTAGAACTTTTATTGACATGCTAATTACTGTTCTAAAATTATCTCCCTTACACAACTAATTAACTTTCCAGAACATTCCAAACATGACTAATTGAATTCAAGGTTGTGAGGTCATCAAGGGCAGTGACCTTGAGAATGTTCTAGACTAATTGAACTCAGGTCATGATGAGTGTGGGGGAAATGACCTCATAACAATGTAGTATGTATGTGTTGTGTGGTGTATGTATGTATGTTATGTATGTATGTATGTTATGTATGTATGTATGTATGTATGTATGTATGTATGTATGTATGTAGTAGTAGGTAGGTATGGTAGGTAGGTAGGTAGGTAGGTAGGTAGGTAGGAAGGTAGTAGGTGGGTATGGATTGATTGATGGATGGATGGATGGCTGGCTTGATGGATGGATGGATGGATGGATGGATGAGTGCTTTTTAAATTGACTTGTTATATTCGGGTATTCAGCGCTTTGAAAATATATTTCATGTTCTACAGGAAAAGTCATAACAATACGTAGACGTAAACCGTCGTCGTATGATTGATATTTTACTTCAGTGCTTCAACTTTGTTCTAAACCCTAAAGTACAGAAATGATCACATTTACTACAAATCTCCGAAACACGCGGACATCGACAAGGGTGTCGAGAAACCACGGCGACACATTGCATCGGGATGACAAAAAGTAAAAGCCCGCTGTCGGTTTGGACGAAAGCGTTCATTTCTAGTAGCGCCAGGCAGCACACTGCGAGGCCGCAAGTCTCAAGAGAAACAATGGTCCTCTATTTACAGAGTCCCGAAGATGACTTATTTCAAGACTGATCCTAGATGGTAAACAATCACACGAATGATATGTCACTTGGCACAGATAATAATAAGAATGTCATAGCGTAAACGCCATCAAACGCATGACTCATTTGAAATTAAACCATGAATACTTGACCGGTAGTGTAAGTCAACTAATCGTTACATCTTCTGCCATGAGTTGATATACAGACACTCTAACTGCACAACAATAAAAGCTCTCATAAATTGATTCAAATTTCATATGAAAGATATAGCGTACTTGTGGAACGCGTGTAAATACAAGAAATATAGCCTAGTAAATTTTACGAGCCCTCTGTACTTGTGAAAAAGACATTGATGACAGTGCATGGTGTTATATACAATAACAGTGCGACAGGAATGTAGTTTAGTATTAACGACAAGTTTCCTCTTTATCAACGACATTCGTCAGCGATGTGACTGTATGACCTCCAATTGGAGTGTCTAAAAGAGAATGGGTAAGAAATGAAAGAAGATGACAGTTCAAAACAAAGGGATGAAAGTTTCAAACTCTCTGTCAACATTTTAAAAATATTCATGACACATAAAGTGGCGCCATAAAAATATGAAATAGGTGCCTGGTTCCATATTTTTGTCGTGTGCTGGTATCTGCATTGATTCAGTAAAGATGTCTTGGCTTGGTGGCGTGCTCGCGCCATGTATACCTGCATCGGGATGTGACGCTTTTTGCTATACCGGCTTTTCCATTTCCTAATGGTCCATATTATACGCTATATACTTCAACAAATCTTTTCATGCGTCGCTGTTCGAATTTTCAATGTTTTAGCCTCCTGTATCTTTAATCTTTGCTTTCTTTTAAATGTCGCCCTTTTCTAAAAGTGATCACATTTTAGCATTGGTCGATCTGCCGTTTTAGAGACTGAACGCCTTCGCGCAAACAACGAAATGAAATAAACAAAGTTCAGAAACGCGTATTTACGCTTGATTCAATAGAGAACATCGCAGCCGACATTCATCCGGAAATGTACTCATTGATTGTGCCAAATTACGCGCACGTTAATTTGATTCCCGGTGGTTTGGAAAGTCTGCAATTCGTCACTTTTCTTACAATTGAGCACTTAACGAGAAGGAGATGTTTAATGCACAGGCGTGAATAGCTGCAAATTAATGGAATGCAAATAGAGGTGCTGTCCGTCATATGCTGTACCGTTGGCGCTATAATATTCGATAGTCACACATCTATTAGTAGTTTTTCTGTCAGACGCTGCGATTTCATACACTAATTCATCCATCGAAACGGTGCTTTGCACAGCATGGCGACCCGTAAACGATGTGATCCAAGCTAAATCAGCAGATACGGTGGATATTAATTTGTGTGCGCGTTGATAATAACGATACGAATGTCTCGCTGCATTATAATGAGCGAGTCAAATGTATACCCGTGACGCTGACTGACTAAGAATTCAGCTGCCCGCGCCGAACGGTGAGTTGGGAACGCCCTTCCATAAAACGATGCCCGCGAAATTGCAGACGATAATTGTTTTCGATGTTTATGTCTCAGCAGAAATTGCACCTCGATAGGCCAATAACCTTCAAGTTGGCAGTCCCCACCTTCAAGTTGTGTTTATCACTTACAGTGACGTACTATTTCGCTGAAATTTAATATCAAAACATGACATTACCAAATGTGAGGAAAAAGGAATTATTTATCCGAAAAAAAGTAATTTCAATCACTCACCCGGTATTGTCCGTCAACAAGTCAAATACACAGGAAGTGTTACTACGTGTAACTACATTATCATGTCATGTAAACCGTCGACAATATATTTGAAATATATGTAATTGGGTTTAATGTTCCAAAACACCCGTTTCTCAGAACACTAAAGTAATAAAACTGATTAATAACGAATAAAGCAATTGCCTCTGCGACGTATATGAGGGAAAAGAAAAGAAATCATTGGCGATCATTGATACGTCAAGTTCGAAGAAATCAGAACAACAATAATTTCGCCGAATTCGGCCTTTGCACGCAAAGTGAGAAACCTCCATCGCCCTTTGATGGACCCATGTGGTCCCTCCACTGTGGAGGGACCGTGCTTGACCGGCCGTCTACGCCTACGTGCAAATTAGAAACATTTGTCACACAACAGACGAAGAGGTGGGAACAATGCATTGTACCTCAACGGCCTTCATTTTTGTGATTAATCTCGTCATTTTCTAAATTAATCTTTAACGTGAGATATTTAAATAGGAATCCTTCTAAAAGGACAAGATTAAAATCTGACTTGAAGTGGGTGCCTTAATGAACCTTGCTTCAGCAAAATTAGAGATGCATTTTCGCGGAGATGTCAAAGGGATATTGTTGAATAATGATAGAATCTTGTAGTGGCAGTTTATAAAAGTCAATCATTGTAAATATGGATATGCAAATCAACAGATGACAACAGTTGATAGACACATCCAATCGACGTTGACTCTAGACCGATGACAAGGTCCACCGTGACGTTTAGAATGCCTCAGCCCAGGAGACGATCGGACAGCTCTCGCTATACGCGCACAGACGATCCTTCATGAAAGTGTTGGTTCGTGAAAGTGTGCTAAATGACACTAGGCGTATACCCCGGCATAAAATCCACGGCTGAGAACACAATCCTGTAGTAATCTCAATGACCCCTTACAGAATACCCTACTATAGTGTTGAAGTATAGTACACGACCAACTCAGCCGTTTGATATGGCCATCTCCAACACAGTGTTTGAAGTAAGCAGATAAGGGACTGGTCAGTTTCTTCGGCCTCGGGGTGGTGGATTCATGGAGGATGTCCCTGTTTTTGACTTTGGTGATGAAGGGGGGTTACCATGTTTTTGAAATGCCCGGGGGGGGGGGGAGTGTGTTTTGAATTTCGACACGGGCTCATACTTGCCTAAAGTGCATCGTGCCAGCCACAAATTTCATCATTTAGTTGTATTTTTCGGCACGCCCTTCGGGCGCGTAACATTAATAATAATAAGACATACTTTTCAGAGTCTCTTCAAGCGTAAAACTTTAATATATCGGACATATATATATATCAGAGATATCTGGATGTTTAATATTTTTTGGTGCGCCCTTCGGGCGCAGTACTTTAATATATCAGAGATATATGTCGGAAATAATCTTGATGTCTGTAAATTGAAAATCTGTTTTGCAAAGTGTATTAATCATTGTAAAATCTACAGTTCATATGAAAAGCATGTCAAGTTTCTGATAATTTCACAGCTCATTCAAAATACTGTATTCAAACTTTAGAATTGACACTTTGAAGTTCTTATCTTACAACTGACATAACAACAATTTCATTAAAGCACAGAATGACTGAATGTTTAAAATATACCCCCAAAATTATATTCATATTCCACCTTTTGTTTTACCTTTGTCGCGCGCAGGGGGAGTCGCCCTATTTTCAAAAGTTGGAATAGGGGGTCGGCCACTTTTTGACGTCGGCAAAAATAATTCACCGCCCCCAGGCCGAAGACACTGATCAGTCCCTAAGATAAGGGCTAGAAAAATTCCCGACCATCAGGTATTTCATATGATGTTGTTTCAAGCTCTCCTCTAAATAGATTGCTGCCGATTAATATGTCAACACTCCGATGGGCGAAACATGATACAATAAATGCAGACAGATTCCGATCAGTTTTTCTATTAGACAATGCAAATGGACAAACAATGAAGAGAATGAATGAATGAAGCAGCCACTATGGCATTTGTGCCAGACAGAAGTGGCTATCGAATACTAGATTTTTATTCTGCTATAGGCAAGTTTTAATGAAAAGACTTTTAATGAAAACACCAAGCCATAAATACCACACAAGGTATTGACTTTCATGTCACGATTAAGAATAACAGTATAAAAATTGTACACAAATGTAAACATCTCTGCTGAGCCTTTTATGTAAGTGCAGGAAGCTGGGACTAATTAACTCCATCCTGATTAACTCCATCCTAATTAACTCTACAAGCAACTCAAAAAATAATTTAGCATACTAGCACTTGTATGTTCTATCCAAACACTCAAATGAGTCGTTTTTTCTTACCTACAATGTTATCTACAAAACTTGTGTGCAACGTGCAAAAAAACTAAACCTAATGTGTACCCAACTGTCCACCTTCGGTGACTGTCGCTTTAATTTTCAACCCATTCCTACAGAGAAATAATTTATATTACTTGTAGCAATTATCTGTCGGTCAGATTTCGTTTGTTTCAGACAAAAGCGATAATCAAAAAAGCTGAACAGCGCACAATAAGAGTCTTAAAATGTAATCAACATTGCATCATGGGAGATGGTTGTGACAGAACCATATGACGAAATGTAAGGTGTTAATTTTGGCATGGATTACACGCCATATAGCAGGCTTCATTGATGTTAAAATCTCGAACTCGGCCCTTTCGTTCTAGATAATGACTCGTGGCAGCCATTTCCTTATTACAGAAGCGGAAATATTTCACAATCATTCACCCTCATAAATATAATAAAGGAGGGAGGCGAGGAATCCTGAATCGGCAAAGACTAATTGCGTGAGTCACTTCAAGGTTTGCTGGTTTTTTTGAACATTTTACGTCCGTCAATTTTGTGTTCATCAAGTATTGCGTTGACAATAGCTGCTGTGACCTCTTGTAAAATTACGTTGATTTATAAATGTTACATTATATCTTCCCAGGCATTAATAATCCAAACGAAGCGGCAAAGCATAAGGTTTCGCATTATTTCAAGTTCCGCAATTATGTGCACGGGGAAATTGCTTCATTTCTGTATATATTATGATATCAAAACTTCATATTCGTGCTACATATTATGATTCAAGACATTGTCTGTTGTTAGTTTCCCATTTCTTTATTTTTATTTAACGTTTCGGTAGTTGAAGTGTGACACGCTGGAAATAACATAAGAAAACATACATAGGCATTCTCAAGGGGATAATCAGTCATTCTTCGCCAAATGTAAATAAATCAAAAGACACATCTTTCTTGACGCGCCACTTTATCTGAGGCATCTGAGGATCGAACGCCTGTTGAACGAGAAGCAGCTATGTGCATGATGTGGTCTGGGGTGTTCCTGAATCATGAACAGTCCTCCCCTGGTCGCCGGCTGGTTTTTAAATTAACAGATTCTGACCTCCCCCTCCTCCCCCCTCAAAGCAGATGCTGTTTTGTTCTTGACAATGTAAGCAAATTGACGATTTCCGTTCCCTCTTTTGGCGGGTGAACGATATCAGACCTGACAGGGTTTCAATTATTTGTTAACTCAACATGGGTTTAGCGGAATGCGTGGCTATCAGGTTGCATCGTGCTCTGAGTGGCAAGTCAAACTTTAATATTTTCCATAATGGATATAAATCGACGCTCCTGGAAACTCCCATTCCACTCTTTCCTTGCTCTGATCTGTAAACCTTTAGCGAATCAACGGAATGTCCAGACCCACGCTAACGGGAACATCAGGAATAGCCACTGTGCGAACGCCGTGCACACATCCGTATCCCGGCAACGAAATGGTCACGTGATCGGCGAACGCAAACTGGCAACCGGGGAATTCGACCAATGATAGATTGCACTGCTGGAGCGAATGACTCCGTCCTCTTCGGCGCTTCGGCACTTCAGTTTATCACTTGTCGATCCGAGTAGTACAGTGTTGTGAACGGTAGAGATTTATCAAAGTGCCCAGTTGTGAGACGAAGAAAGTAGCAAGGTCGCTTTTAAAAGAAGGCTGATTCTCCACTCGGTTTTAATCTGTGTCTGAAGCAAAAGTTGATCACAAGAGGCAAAAAACAGGTGTGCTAAGTATACGGCCACCGTTATGACCGTCTTCAAGAAAAATGGTACATGCTGTCGTGTCGGCATTTACGTAAGTAAGATTCTCTTTCTTGTCTGAAAGGTTACGGCGTTGTTCATTCCTAGCGATAAAATACTTCACAGGATTGTCCCATCTAGGGCAAAAATCATTTTAACCTGTGTCCAACTGACTTGTAAGAATGCTATGCGAGCTTCGTCTTATTTGCTTCTGTTCCCGTCAAATATTGGTCAAATTTTCGGCAATTCCCCAATAGATGTAATTCTCCATAAAAGGATAAGTTGGTTGTGCTGATGAAAATTTCTTGTCTGTCAAATGCCTGTATCCCAGCCGATGTGTCATTTAACATGCACATCGGATTACGACTACGGGAAGTGAGCGTTATCTCATAGTATACTTTAAAATTCAAGCTCATCTGCCTGCAAAAATGTCACGTCAGGGCCGAGATGTAAATATGTAATCTGTATTCTCTATCGGAAAAGATGCCGCGTTCTCATATTAAGAAGCCCATCACTTATGTCGTTAGAAGACATCGGTTTTCTTGACAGAAATGAATATAAATACCCTTTTGAAACTAACAAGATAAGGCTGAATGATTGTTATTTATTCTCGCGCCGTCCCTGCAACCCCTGAGAGAGAGGGTACCTTACTTAACGTGCTCGTTCACAAGGAAAACTCAGAGACAGGGGAGGTAGGGAGAGAGGGGGACAGACAGAGAGACGGAGACAGAGACATACAGAGACAGGCAAATAGTCATAACGGCGTGAGGACGGACAAACAAAGATGGACACATGAAATGACAGACTTGGATACTGACATAATGACATACCCAGTAACATATAGATAGGTAGGTAGTTTGGTAGTTAGGTAGGTAGATAGAGAGACAGAAAGATAGATAGATAGATAGATAGATAGATAGATAGATAGATAGATAGATAGATAGATAGATAGATAGATAGATAGATAGATAGATAGACAGACAGACAGACAGACAGACAGACAGAGACAGACACACAGACACACAGAAAGTCAGACAGAGACAGACAGACAGACAGACAGACAGACAGGCAGACAGACAGACAGACAGACAGACAGACAGACAGGACACAAACAGACAGAAAGTCAGACAGACAGAGAGATAGACAGATAGACATAGAGAGAAATGGATAGACTGATGGACAGATGGACGGCTGGATAGATACTCAGACAGATAGAAAGATAGACTAAACATACGATAAGAAAGGTAAATAAGAAGATAATAAAAAGGAAATGAGATAGAACGGAGTGTCCCTACTGTATGTTTTTTTTACTTTAATATCGCAACTTTAAGGACTTTCCGCGTAAGTCAGTGATCCTAAATCTGAGGAGAGTATAAAGATGTTTAATGTTGAATACAAACGCTGTATACGTAGTGGGTACGAGTAACGCTAGCGTCACTCGGATAGACCAAACAACATTGATACGGTTGTGCATGCAACCAACATCATAAGCAAAAGAAATTACAGATCTAAAGCTTGAATAAACGTGTTCCAGAAATCTCCTGGGATGAAAAATGAGAAACATTATTGAATTTACTTGCCGGAGGGACTATCTGGGAATCTTACATGGTTCATGTTGATATTTCTTAAAGTACTCCTTTCCGCTTACATGACAAATTCCCTTCGCAATCAGTGACGTTGCGCTCTGTTGGTCGCTGCAGACCTTACAATCCCTCTGTGGCGTACGTTTTTGGATGAAAGTGCAATTTTTATCAAATCAGGCCAGCTTGACGGGAAACTTTGTGCTGAATGTTTTATCTTGTTAGCCGATTTTACGATTGTTAGCGAGGACCCTTCCGGCCCAGGAGCAAACACGTCAGTACTTTTACATGTAATGTGATCCCCAACTGGTCCAATTGTGATGGTTTTCAAACCCTTAGCGAGCTCAGTAAGATTGAGGGGGACCGATCTTCTCGATCTAAGTCCGAGATTTTACTTTGAACATCCGGGCATATCTCAGCAACTCTATTGCAAGGTGAAGCTCTCTTCCCATGTCGAAGCGCACTGGTGTTTTCTTCACGAAATGAAACGAAAAAAGGAGGGGGGGGGCGTATTAAATGCCATATTGGAGTGAGAGTTCTTTCATTCTGGGACGGATTAAATGAACGACCAACAGATTCAACGAAGCGATACTCATTCACGGTGCTTGTCCCGTGTCGCCTTTGCAAACGTCATACTGCATCCTTCAAATTACTCGATTCATCACACTATATAGAGAGTTTGCTGGGATGGAAAATCGACGCGAAATTCATCCAAAAACTTAACTTCCACCACAGGATGTTGAAAGTCGCCCTTCTCACCCTTCCGCGCAAATAAATCAAAGATGTCACTCTCTATCATAAATTTATTCGGTAAATTTGGAAATGTAATTTCTTTACTAGCTTTCAAGTTGCAACCTTATGATACCAGTAATAATAGAACGCTGGTTTTGATTGGCGTTCTTTGCCTATTCTTCATTAATATTCAGAATACGATTTCCGTATATAATATCTTGCGGGTAATAAACGCTATTTCTGATCTTTAAAAATCCATATATGAGGTATGCATATTTCCCCTGTATTCTAGACAATTAAAAGCGAAAAGGATTATAGGTTCGTAAAATAATATTGCGTCCGTGATTTGACTGTTGTCAGTATCGTCGATTTCCCACGGCTCTAACCGTTAAAATAGAATTGGCGCGAAACGACAAGCCAACATTACAATTGGCAAATTCCAACGTGCGTTCGGCTGTCGTTCCATCGATGACTCATCTACTGAATGGCGCTCGTTATACCACAGTTGTTCAATTGTCAAATTAGAGGCGAAAAAAGACTTACACACCCGCTGAGACAATGCGTAATCTCCCTGCACATGCTAGGCGGCCCGGAGTCAGTGAATACCCAGTCAGTGTGTCTAGGGCGTCTAGGTGAAAAAAGTGATTAGACTGCATAGAACCTAGACGCACTTACAATCATATCTGAACGATTAAATTTCAAGTTTTCATACCGGCCCGCGAGTCCAGTTTTAATACAGTTCATTCGTTTTTGCCGTAAAATATGATTGTTGGCGACTAGACTCTTCAATACGTTATTCAGATTGGTATAGCTACGTAGTAACGACGTATTCTTGAGAACATAGTTGTCTTTAAATTCTGTGATCGAAAATCTCTCATCAGAAATAAGCAGTTAATTGGTATGAAAGTATTAAGCACTTTACAGCAGATTCACTTCTCGTGGAGACCTGTTGCTCAGAAACTGTGCCGACGTCACAACTATCAAATTTTTGTTTGCTTGGTCCTATAAGCGATCGCTTCCTAAATAATTGCAATTACATTATCAGCGTATCAACCGTCACGCCAAAGTGTCGTTCACGCCGACCGTTGCAAATTGTTTTACGAGTGCTAAAAATGGCCCCTCTACTAGTATATAAGCTTAATATGGAAAAATAGAGCATCTAGAGTACACGTGCTCTGTTTCCTTTGCGTAAACAATGCTCGGTTCTCGACGTTTGGTTTGCGTTCGACGACGATTACTCAATTTTTATTCGATTTTGCTTTCTCTGTTTTGTGTGTGTGTGTGGGGGGGGGTGCTAAAAACTACTGAGAAAACAACTTTAAGCGCCATAGACACAAATGTTGATATGATATAATAGTAATTATCCCTTAGCTGGCGGGTATACCCTCAATTTGGGTACAATTCGCTCAATATAACTTTGTCTAATGTTTTGTGCTATATGTCGCGCAATGTACCCAAATCGAGTGTATGCCCGTCTGCGAAGGAGTTTGTCGCTTAAATACTACAAATACGAAAATTAAACAATATGGGTCAAAATGTCTGGCCCATGCTTACTGAAGCCACCGAGGCCTCTCGAATATGACAACAAACAAAAGCCAGCACATCAGGCTGAATCCCGGTTAAACCGGCGGGGACTGTGTCATTACCGATGACTTGTTTTCACTTGTATTGTAATCCCATTCACGGAATCTATTTCCTTCGTCGACTCAAGTTGTAACCTTATACAGAACTTCCAGATACCGGTAAATGTCTTTCCCGGCACTTAAAGGGAGAACACAGGAAGAGAACGAAGCTTATGGTGTTAGCATTAATTCTTAACGCTGGAGCTCAGATGGGCCATTTTGTGAAACTTAATTCTTTATTGCTGGAGTGAACAGACGCACACGTCAGTGCCATTTGATATATTATTTTGAACCAGCAAAGTAAGAATAATTGTTTCTGGTCGAGGTTTTTTCCTAAGATTTGAGTGACAGTGGGCATTTTAATTTTTTTTAAAATTCGGTTTAGTTAGTTTGCTTTCCAAACATATAAAACATAGAGCTAACAGGAAATCTCCGTGTGTTGTATGTAATTCTTGTAATTTGAATGCTGGGAAAGACGTGGTCTGTATGAAGCACACTATTTTGCGACTTTAATACTTAATTTCCTCACAGTCTCTCCACCGTGATTTACTGCATCGCCGATCTCTGCTCCTCTGAAACAGAAAGTAAGGGTTGACTCCCAGGGTTTCAAGTAATGCGTGTGCAGAGAAGAAACAGATCTTTTTTTTCCATATTGTTGTTGTTGTATCCCCTTTACTGTAACTAATGGAGTTCGACTCGTACAACCATTGTCAAGTATGAATGCAAGAACAGTTGCTGGGCCCTTACGCACACGCTAATTCAAATGGTCAGGTACTCATTTGTACTCTGACCTGTAATGCTGCCAATTGCGAACAATCATTTTCGATGCAAACAGCGTGATCAGGAGGTTTTACGATTTATGCGAAGAGCTCGGTGAATGATTTGTTAAACGAAACGAGCAGTAAGCCTAAATGTACAAAAAAGATATGTTTTCAGTATATTGCTTTCAATGATAAAATAAATATTTGTTACTGCCTGACGCCGATTATTAGCCAGAAGGCAAGTTGGAATCGCACCAGGTAGTTTTGCACGTGGTTTTCCTGAGGCTCTTATTTTTAGCAGTTTGTAAATCTTTCCTTTTTTAGCAATTTCACTTTCAGTTTGTCGCGCGCATCCATCTCCACTAAGGTAGTAGATGAGGTGATGGAGGCTTGCTTAAAAATATGCCAATTTTAGCCAACGAGCTCTCGGCGTTTCATGTTTATCGGCAAACTAAAGTGTGTATGATAATGGATGCAGTAGAAACTACGGACACATGGACTCGGCCTCTGTGCGTGGACCAATTGTACTCACATCGGATATAACGTCATGGCCGTCTGTGTGAAGATGGCTGTGATACACTGTGCAACTTTAGTACATAACCATTTTCAGTACCAGGATTGAGACTCTGAGTTTTTTGCCTTCAGACAAAAAAGCAAAGATGGAGATACTGCCGCTTGAAATTATTTGTCATTCGTCTGTTGTGTTTTGTGCGTGTCCCTCGATGATAGGCTATTAAGTCACGGCAAAACAACGCATTTAAACAAGGTGTCAGCTTTGCCAGATCATCAGTTTTCTCAATTGTTTTGTCAGGACGTTTCTCGAATGAATCACTGGGTCGTTAATTGTGGCAATCTGTCAAAGTGAAACTATGACTTCGAATCGAGTTCTTTCTCACGATAGTTAAACCGCCTACACCTGCCGCGCGGTAGAGGTCGTCAGAACACAGAAATCGATCACTGGATCATTTTTGCCAAGAGTACAGTACGCGTATTGTATAACCGATTGGATCACCTCGCATTCGCATCGCTTCCGCATCACATCCACATCGCATCCGCAGCGCATCGTCTACATATCGCATCGCCGAACGGTCGCATCAGCATCGCATCACGATCGCATCGGCATCGCATCGGCATCGCATTATTCATGGATTGAAGCGATCGAATACATCCTCTCGCATACGCATCAATTGTTGCTTCTAAAAATCGCTTCAAACATACTCAATTTATGAAATAATCGAATTGTACCTAAACAGACACTCCAAAACGTTTCTGTTCTATATTAACCACAGAGAAACATATAGCTATCTTTCTCTATGATTTAACCGCTGGAAAATCTAACAATTTACGTGTTGTTATCACACTCAAATGAAATGTTCTGAGACCGACTTTAATATTTGAGTCTATAGGTGTAAAGCTCGAACATTGCTTTGATAAAAATGACCAAATCTTGCTTCGAAAAGATTGCCGACACTCTACTTTTAAGTTTAACCTTTTGCTAGTGATGTTCATAACCGGTTGAATCGTCTGTACGTGATGCTATTTCCGTGCATGTATTTGTTATGAAATGACTGAATCATACTTATAAACGAAACTGAAAACAGAACTATATAGATTTCATTTTAGGATAGTGACATTCAACTTATTTAACGATCTAACCTTACTTGAACGAGAGGGTCTTAAACCCGATTTTTTCGTTGTAATAATAATAAAGTGTGAAAATAAATAAATTGAATTTCATGTTAGTGTTTGTTATGAAAAAACTGTATTTTTCTAGAATGAAAATGTTCTGAAGCCTGACATTTTATCTACTGATTGAACGATTTTAGTCGTACATGTACTTTAACGAGTTCTTAAACCCGACTTTTTCAGTTTTGACTTTATAATTGTGAATTGTATTCGACACAACACGATTGAATAAGCACTTGAATAAAACTATCAGTAGCCCGACAGTTTTTAAGTTTATTTTACACGGTCTTAAAATCCGAGTTGTGAAGGAAAAGTCATCATCTGAATAGAGAAATGGCTTTTTTCACGTTTGTCACAATATCTTTTGTTTTCGCAACATTATCGGAATTTTGGAAGGATTTATTCGCGACACAAAAAGAAATGAGAGCATCACATCGACAACCAACTTTTCCCCACAAACATAAAGGAAAAACCTTGTACCAATTAAATACATTAGATAGTGGATCGGAATGTATCTTTTCATTATTATTACAACAATGAAAAGGGACGCGATATCGACGTGATATCAACAATTGCCCTGAGTGACGTCGACATAGAATTACTATAGCTGAACATGCAGCAATATCGGCTATTTTTTCCTGACATTATACACGAAAACAATAGCTTTGATACACTGATAATTGCACGTCGATCTGATAGGAAGATAGAGTTCCGTTACCATGACAATAATGAAAATGACGTGTATCTGCACTTGTCCTGATATCGTACACAAAAGGAACGCTGTGCTACTGTATGAATAGCTTGTCGACTTGATCAGCAGATGTATATCAAACAGAAAAACACACAATTGAAAGCTCATTTACGAATAATATGTAATGAAAATCTGGTCGCAAATATGATTTTCGCTGACAAGACAACATGGTATTGATAAAGAGATGATCTGCGCAGAGCATGAATCTAAAGGTAATAATCAAGAAAACAAAAATGACGCAATATCTGCAAATATCTCCCGATATCGTACATTAAAATGATGGCTGTTTTCTGAGTAATAATATCTTCTGTGAACCAATATCACAGGTATACTTTCCTCACAAGTAATAACTTGGGCAAATTTATTTGGACATCGTATATTGACGAAAACGTAATGGCTTTGTAAAAATTATATGCTTATGTCCACTAGTCATCAGTTATCTTTTTGTAATAAAATGCGACTTAGGCAATTTGTCTCAACATAGAACACTCGACATAAATAACCTATATCTCCATTAATGTCGGTTTACAGAAATGATATTATCATGTCAACCAGGTCAGAAGGAAAAAGTTCTATCACAAATTAAAACACTTGTCACGTCGGAACTTTTTTCTGAAATCGATCATGAAAGGGAAACCTTTGTGTCGAATAGAAAATTAGGAAAAAAACGAGGTTTAGAAGCTTATTTCTTAAAGAATTAAAACCAAATCTGTGGGTGGAAAGTACCTTTTCAAGTGTAACTTCGATATTAACTCACTCAGCCTGCGCCTACCGAGATTCTACCAAGAAATGCTTGAATCCTGGTCGGCCTGCAATGTCGCGGTCATTGACTCTGAGATTGACATTACTTGTCAGACAATTTGGAACAACAGAAACGTTCTAATTGGAGGGAATTCTGTCTACAATCTAAAGCTAAGACAGAAAGGGTTTGAATTAATATTTGATTTACTTACCGAGGAGGGGTATCTATCATGGGATAACTTAGCCAACAAAAACCTCCAGGGAACGAAGTTCTCCTTCTTTATGGAGCAATCACATCTCTCACAATAAGAGGCCAAAACCATTGCTGGTTGAGCCGGTGTTTAAAGATGAATACGAATATGTGTTTTTTTAATTGTAACTTTCGACCCTCCTACAAAGTTACAAGGGAGAGCATCAGAAACGCCATTTACAGTACAGAGGACTTAAGTCCAATTAATTAACGCTATTATGAAAGAGAATATGACTTTACTGGACCATGGTCTCCTACATATAGCCTACCATTAAGGTAGCCATAGACACAAAAACACGTGAATTCCAGTTCAAACTTCTTCATCATATTCTGTACACAAACTACGATCTATCTGGAAGAGGCATGGACCAATCACCGCTCTGTTCATTCTGCCAAAACAGCAACGAGACACTAGATCATCTTTTCTACACCTGTAAAGTCACTGAGACCTTCTGGAACGAGTTTCACACATTTTTCGAGGAATCTCTCAGTTTGTTCACGAGACATAACTTAAATGAAGTGCTCTTTGGTGTTGACGGTTGCTCTGGTATTCATAATCACTTGCTACTGTTAGCCAAAAGACACATCTATGCCATGAAAATGAAACAGAGTAAACCACACTTTGCAGCATTTATGTTGCAAGTGAAATTCAACTACCATCTAGAGTATGAAATAGCTCTGGAAAAGACAAATTAGAGAGACATTGCAGCAAATGGATTTCAATTTTACACAAAATTGTAGATATCTAAGCACTGTACTTCATTTAACTTAAGTTACTGTTACTAAAGAAAATGTTACCAATAAAACACTTAAATACAAAAAAAAATTGAAACCAAGAAAAGGAAACATTATCAGACATGTACATGATAAAAAGGATAGTTGAATGTGTTGAATTCGTGAGCAGGAAGCGTTACAACTTAATTATCGAATAAAAAAAAAATCGGTCGGAAACCAACATTGTCTTTGAAACCGGACCGGTAACATGTGACTGATTGAATAGGTTTTACTTTCAATGAGATGTACACTTGCCCAGCTGAGATGCGGATGCGATGCGGATGCGGATGCGATGTTGGAAAATAATGATGCTATGCTGATGTGATGCGGGTATGCGAATGCAATGCGATGCGGATGCGCAAAATGCGACTGGTTATGTGATGGTCTACTGTAAATCCCTCTTGAAAATTGGCTCATTTAAGACAGCGGTGAACTGTAAAATCTCTCTCTCTCTCTCTCTCTCTCTCTCTCTCTCTCTCTCTCTCTCTCTCTCCTCTCTCTCTCTCTCTCCTCTCTCTCTCTCTCTCTCTCTCTCTCTCTTCTCTCTCTCTCTTATTTGCCAACTCGGGCTTTCTCCCGCAAAATTTAGAGCGCTTGTCCATAAGTTGACTTACCAAGGCACATACCGGTAGTGTGAGGGAATTGCTACCGTAAACGCTGATTTTACTCGCCAAATACAAATCTTTTGGCTTCAGGATCAGCACCGGCGGCGGTTAGCGTCACGGGTTTTGACGGTAATGATCTAGGTCACATACAGCGTCGGTGATATAATTTTGCCCTTGCGTACCAAGACAGAATCGTTAGTTCCCAAACACCAGGCCGGTAACGAGCAAGTTAATTATGTAGTCGGGGCCACCTCGAAGCATTTCAAATTGGACCTTCCGAAATACCCGATATTATAGAGTGTTTGATGAAAATCGTGATGGTTTACGTATGTTCCGTCACGTTTTATTACGATCAAATATACAAAAAAGACGAATATACGAAAAGACAAAACGATATGCAAAGCAGGGGGACCAAATCTTCATTTATTCATGGCGACACCATGTCGTTATGATATGTATCATTTAGGATGTAATTATTCCAAAACGTCCGCGCAGCGAGCTACTTCACTGATTTGTGTTTAATCAAACTTCGATTTGAAGCTTGCTTTCTTAAAACTGTGCCTTATCTCTATAAATTTCGGATCATCATCGATTCAAAATCATATTACAGTTCGCAAGCTATCCGCTCATTGTTCAACGGAGACTTGAATATACCTTCTAACCTGTTCCTCTGACGTCACAGGTGGGTAATAATCGAACTCAGTGTATGACAACCGCACCCCCCCCCCCCCGCATCACAATAGATGGATCAAGCCCATTTCTTGTCATTTTTAGGTAATAAACATCAAATTTTCTTTAATTTTGAATCACCAGCTTCAATATAAACAACAAAGATATCCCGACCATTTTATACGCGTGTTGATAATTGATATTTGCATCGACAACGTGATATTTTATTGTGGCCCACTAATAGATGTTAAGGTTTTGACGGCTTCCTCCCGTAGGATATATATGAGTTCTGCCTCTTGCGGTCGACAGTGAGCGTTTGTCGGTTTCTTTGTCGAATTTCCAGACGTGCCGAGATTGTCGCTCGTCCCTTCGAACATCCACTGTCACAATAATTTGGAAAATTATTAGAATTGTTGAACAACCTTACTGCACTTATTGAACCACGACTTTTCTCAGCTCTTAACGACACTAAATAGGACAATCGCGCGCGTCATTTTTATGGAGTTGTAAAAGTATCAAGCGCGGCCTTCTTTGAAGTTTTCTGATCTGCTTCGGTTGGAAAACCAGGCACTCTTGATGAGTCCCTAAAATGTGTGTTTAGGAGACGAACTCATTGACAAAGATATTTTGTTCGGCTAACGTGGCACCAAATTTGCTTTGGTCTGCAGCTGGCCTAATATTTTACATAATCACTTGAGTTTAGACTTCGTCTGAAAGCAATTTCTTGACAGCAATAAGAGTCGACAAGGCCTGCACTTATGGCGCGTAATCCATGCCAAATTAATACCTTACATTTTAGCCAAACTTCATTCAACTCTCGCTCAGTGCGACCAACTGTGGCCACCTTCATTCGGCTCTCGCTCAATGCGATTCAACTCTCGCTCAGTGCGACCCAACTGTGGCCACCTTCATTCGGCTCTCGCTCAATGCGATTCAACTCTCGCTCAGTGCGACCCAACTGTGGCCACCTTCATTCGGCTCTCGCTCAGCGCGACCCAACTGTGGCCACCTTCATTCGGCTCTCGCTCAGTGCGATTCAACTCTCGCTCAGTGCGACCCAACTGTGGCCACCTTCATTCGGCTCTCGCTCAGTGCGACCCAACTGTGGCCAACTTCATTTAACTATCGCCCAATTCCATCCAATATTGTCGCCAACCTATCCAACTTTCACGAAACTCAATGCGACTCGTGTAATGCATTCGCTTTTCGCCGCGACTCGTTTGAATCATGCTCCCTAGATTACCTTTGAAGCTCAACTCATTTGATGACTCTGCATTCGTCTTGCTTTTTGAGCTGAACGCATTCGTGTCGGGGGATATTCCGTGTTTGGGGGGGCTTGGTTGGGGCGAACCATTTTTGAAATGGGCGCCACAGCATGCGATTCAAATGAAGACACTTTTGAGTTGAAACAAATCACACGTGATTTAGAGTCCATTGCATTTACTTTACTTATGTGAAGGTGATTCTATGTTATGTTATCGACTCTGATTTTACTTCAAATTGACCGTGCCAGAATGTGGTTCATGGCAGCCAACCATCATTAAAGTGACCAACTTTGCCATACTACACGAGACGTCACAGGGCATCATAGTGACATCACATGACGTCATTAATATATTCATATGTTTTCTGTCATTGTCCTGGGGGATCCAAATATTCAACCCAAAAGTCTGTTGCGGAAGTCCAGATTTACAGTTCCAACAAAGTTCTTGTTATCACGTCGTCTAGCTATATAAATAATTCTGTTGTCTTCAATGGATTAGGAGTTCGTTCGCGCAAATATTGTTTCCAATAGCAATACGTTAAACCAAGCGACGGTATACCGCTCAATTTCGACTAGATCCCTTTTAGAAAAAATTTAACTTATTTTTGTATTACATTTTTATTACCACAAATGTGATGTAATTCTCCATTTACAAGCAAACAAAATTATTATTATTATTATTATTATTATTATTATTATTATTATTATTATTATTATTATTATTATTTTATGCTCTCGCTATCACTCATGCATATGTTGTGAATTGGTCAAAATCTCGATGTATACCGTTGCTGGGTGTGCTTTATTGCTTAAATATTTAATACCGATTATTAGTCTAAGAATAAAATGATGTCATTCTTCCCATACCCGTTGTATTTAACAGAGTTTCTAATTCTGTTTTGATTTTTTTTATTTTCTCCCCTTTACAGTAATTTTATTCTCAATGTACTATTTCCCTAACCAACTGTAGGCCTACTGTGTAAGTCTTCTCATTCAAAATGTCCTTAAACTTCATAATATTAGATGACCCATTTTTTTAATGATATGAATATTGTCTGTTAATTATAATAGAATCATAGTACCAAAGATATTGCTTTGAAAGCTGTTTCCGAAGTTACGAGTCGCATTGAGTTTCGTGAAAGTTGGATAGGTTGGCGACAATATTGGATGGAATTGGGCGATAGTTAAATGAAGTTGGCCACAGTTGGTTCGCACTGAGCGAGAGCTGAATGAAGTCGGCCACAGTTGGGTCGCACTGAGCGAGAGCCGAATGAAGGTGGCCACAGTCGGGTCGCACTGAGCGAGAGCCGAATGAAGGTGGCCACAGTTGGGTCGCACTGAGCGAGAGTTGAATCGCATTGAGCGAGAGCCGAATGAAGGTGGCCACAGTTGGGTCGCACTGAGCGAGAGCCGAATGAAGGTGGCCACAGTTGGGTCGCACTGAGCGAGAGCCGAATGAAGGTGGCCACAGTTGGGTCGCACTGAGCGAGAGCCAATGAAGGTGGCCACAGTTGGGTCGCACTGAGCGAGAGCGAATGAAGGTGCACTGGGTGCCACAGTTGGGTCGCACTGAGCGAGAGTTGAATCGCATTGAGCGAGAGCCGAATGAAGGTGGCCACAGTTGGGTCGCACTGAGCGAGAGTTGAATGAAGGTGGCCACAGTTGGGTCGCACTGAGCGAGAGCCGAATGAAGGTGGCCACAGTTGGGTCGCACTGAGCGAGAGCCGAATGAAGGTGGCCACAGTTGGGTCGCACTGAGCGAGAGCCGAATGAAGGTGGCCACAGTTGGGTCGCACTGAGCGAGAGTTGAATGAAGGTGGCCACAGTTGGGTCACACTGAGCGAGAGCCGAATGAAGGTGGCCACAGTTGGGTCGCACTGAGCGAGAGTTGAATCGCATTGAGCGAGAGCCGATGAAGGTGGCCACAGTTGGGTCGCACTGAGCGAGAGTTGAATGAAGGTGGCCACAGTTGGGTCGCACTGAGCGAGAGTTGAATGAAGTTTGGCTCAAATGTAAGGTATTAATTTTGGCATGGAATACGCGCCATACTGCACTCTTGTTTTCTAAGACTTCACCTTCCAATCAATCGGTAAACGATAGTGACGTCATATAATTATTTCATCCGTCTGCATCGTCGCCATGACTACACCCAAATCAAACAAGATGAATTGGTCGGCGCAGCTCGGTTGCTGACCATCAGGAGATATAGGGGCACAGAATATACCCGACGTGAGGCGCTGTAAATAAAATTCTTTGTTTGCCATCCGCGTGCTGGTAGGTTTTCAGAGAAATTAAGAAAACAAACACGATGTTAACACTATTACAAATAAAAATATTATTTTTATCAAAATAAAGAAAATAAAATTGAGCTTATATTAATACACTTGTGTTTTTTGTTTGTGTTTGTTTTTTCCCTGGCTGACTGGTAGGTTTTTTTTCAAAACTCAAAGGACGACAAACAAAGAATTTTCTTTAAATAGCCTTAATTAAAATGTGTTTTAGTGAAACTTAGTAAAGTTATACATTATCCTGAATATTTCCAAGGCTACCAATGACCTGTTTGTGTCTCTGAAAAGTTGTCATTATTTTTCTTTGTGGCAGGTGTAGTTTCTTGTCCGATGCTTATACCTTGAATACACAACTAAACTGAGTAGTTGGTCGTTTGGACTGACTTATTTGATGGTTTGTTCTCTTTCTCCGATAAATCTGTTCAAATATTTTCCTCTGGATGGAAATTTACACTGTACATAACTCGCTCATTCAGAAAAAGTGAAAGCAAACAAATAAAAATGATAAAAAAATGAATAAATGAATGAATAAATACATAAATAAAATAATAAAGAAAGAAAGAACGAAATAAAGAACTAAAGAAATAAATAAAGAACTAAAGAAATAAATTAAGCACTAAATAAGTAAGTAAAGAAATAAAGAAATAAATAAAACCAGGATCTATCTCGCTGAGACGCTGATGTCTACCTCTTCCGCCAAAGTTGCTCCGAACAGCTTTGCTTCCCTGCCCGGCTCCGACATTGCCGACGTGCACTCACAAAACACTTTTATCATACATAACAGGATATATGAAGGCTGCAGAAATAATTCATTAATACGCTGAAAGGTGGAAATTTGTGAGGCATATGCAACAGTAATCTTCCGTAAATCCAGGACATACATGATTAACACATAAGATTCTAATTTTGATGCACAGAGGTTGCACTTAGTTCACTCTTCATTCAGAGAAACAAAGACGAAGCCTTCATTTGCCGTATTTTGCGATCGACAGCCCATACTTGATTTGAAAAACCGATTTCACTTTTTTTGTCCAATACTTTATGTAATTCGAAAATCCCAGAAGAGAAGTTCGTTCAACTCTCGATTAACTCCGGAACGCGCTGGCACTTATTTCCACACAATTGCCTTAACGCATTAAACGCACTTGTCAGTTTTTCAATATCCAAACCTTTCCAAACGTAACATTCCCGTAAGTGGTAGCTTCAGACGAGTCAAAATATCGACAAAATATCGCTCAGTAATCTTGCCTCCTGACCCATTATCTATAAGAACGATTTTTGATCCTCCATTGCCAGCTCTTTTTGGCGCGAACTCAGTGAACATTCTTCCTATATCTGCTCATTTTAATGGTACAACATTAGACGTTCTGTAATCATTTAATAGCGATAACAACGGCTGCTTCTCGACCGTTGATTGATCCGGTCGAAGTTCAAGTCCCTCGTACATTAAACCGTGAATCACTGAAAAGAAATTCGCGGCGAAAGCTGTCAATGAAACTTCATTAAGATCAGTCGCAGAAAAATCCCGAATTACTTTTCCAGGCGTATGACTCTTTTGTTTTGTATCATGAGAACGAACAATTTCTTACACTTAAAGTGTTGTTTATGTTTCAAACAACATGACTTAAAACAGTATAAACAGAGTACAATGAATGCACGTATTGATTTGCGTTGATGGTAAAAAAGTCAAAACTGAGTCAGGTTTTATCAATCCTAACGTGTTTAATGTTTTCTGGTGAAAACGTTTTGTAAGAAATGACTTCTTTCTATGATCACTTGGGAAATACAAACTGAATCGGAATTATACGAAGGCGTGAAAGAAAGAAAAGAAGTCGTATAGTTTCCCCAGTTGGCGAGGACCCGTCAATTTTAATTTCACATTTTTTGAAAGAGTTTGTCAAGACTGTGTGGGTTAACCATATGAAAGATGAAATTGGAAAGATGAAATGTTTGGCGACAGAGGACACAAGCCGAAGGAATGAAAATAGGGTCAATCGAGTTTTCTCACCCACGCCATCAAATTACATCGTGATCTCGCGGGAGTATTTAGGCTACCACCAACATCGAGAGTATGGGCGCTGACTTCACAGGTGTTCGGTGCTATGTCTAATTACAGAACGTGCCTGGATCGGTTTAAGGTTCAATGCGCCTCAAAAGTGAAAGACTTAAACTTTTGCTCAAACTTCCTGAATGAAACGTTCAACCATTCTCTTACTAAATCAACAATAAAAATCGGGGTCCACCGTGCAAAGTTTGGAACTAGCGAAACAAATTACCCAACATTTTGCGAAGTTTGAAATCCAAATGGCCGCCATTCCGTGTTAACTGTATGGGGAAAATTAATTTTTTTATTTTCGAAAAACTAAGCCGGTGAAAGTTTTTCTTTCTCTATGAGCTTTAAAATGAGCCCCCACAAGTGGTAGGTCAGAAAAGAATTGTAGAAATTTGAGAGTCCGAATATCTGTCCCCGAGGCGCGTTCTACTTTAATACAGTCTGAGGCAAATTAGGCAAACCTGAATCTCCGCAAAAGCTTCAGTTAAAGTCAGCTTCAACTTCAGATGTTAGACAGTTGCTATTTTCCTTCCATAGTTATAGGAAGGCGTGATCATCACAAAGAATGAATATCATGATTGAGTAGAAGCCATAATAGCCACAATGGAAAACCCAGAGTTTAATGTACGTAAATTTCTGCTCATGGCTCACCTTTGGCGTGCTGACCAGGTGTTGTTTTGCTAATATTGTGATGATATGGTATTACCGTCCATGCATCAAGACCGAGGAAAGCGATACACCAGGAATTACAGCTCGCATGTCATCGTTTTATCAGTTCAATGCCTCGTGATTATAGAATACAGCATCAATCGATCAAAACATTCCCTGAATCGGAGATTTGAAGGAACGGCCATTTTCGTGTATGCGCTTACCGCTGTAGCATTCCTCTTTCTCGCCTATGAATCTCACCGTAAGAGACCTATGAACAAACATCGACACACGCAGACTAGTGAACCTTAAATCTGTCGAGGTGTGGGCGATGATTTTGTGTTCAGCACTTTATTAAATTGTCATTTTATTATTTTCTTCCCATCAACTTGGTAAGTGCGCGTAAAATGAAGAGATCGTTCCTCGCGGTTAAGGTCCGAAATCGTGTTTTTAGTGGATAATTTGCCTTTAAGGAGGCGGTTATTTCACCACCATAGCATTGCAATTGTCTTTTATTGACATTGCGTGGCAGAGCAGTCACTTAAAACGTCGGCTCGGCTATGGAGATTTATGAGTTACTTTACTGGGGATCTGATGAGTGGCGCGGTGGCCGGACCGATGTGACTGTGATATGAGCATGGCAGAGGAAGTTCGGAAACGTGGAAGTCCTTTGACGATATTAATTTACCATAGCGTAGTGAGGTTGGTTTCGTCATGTGTCAAGGTCGACCGAAGCAGATGGCCCGCAGCGAAACTTGCAACGAAGGAGGCAGGAAATTGCCCTTTTTTGACGGGCACGCAATTCGGTGCGATTTTCACTTCAAAATACAGCATTTGTCATGGTATTAGAATCTGCGCTCTACAAAACGTCAAAACCGTTCCTTTGTTTTCTTCAAGGAATTTGCTCGCGGCTAACTTGATGACTGACTTTTCAACCGATGCGGTCGAGCTAAAATATGCTCGTAAAGGTTTATGCACAGCTATAAAAAGTGAAAATCCGCCATTTTCTCTCTATGCTTGGGACACTTTTCGCCTCAGAAATACGAAATAATTCTTGATTTTAAGTGGAAACGTACCTGTCTTTGAGAAGCCTTACACAGCATGCATCATGTACAGTCCGTTCACGACTATACCTGGCAAGGGGGTTAGGTACCTCTTTGTAGGGTAGATTTGCTCTATGCAAGTCTTGCTCACGGAAAATTCGACAGACAACTACCACAGTAGTTTTCTGAGCTTGAAACAATTACCACGGTACCAGTGGCTGTGACCCCTGGCCTTCTTGATTCGAATGGTATCATAACATTGGGCCCTTCCCTCACCGGATCTAAGGGCCATTGTAACACCCCCCCCCCACCCCACACACACACACATACTGTGTTAGGCCGGCCAAAATTTTAAATTTTTGTCAGACCTAAAAACTTCGAAATTACCTGGACTCCCTGTGGACCGGCATGTCCTGTTAACAATGATAATTTTGGCCTATCATAAAACCAATATCTACTCTTGTCGCAGAATAATTATCCATGCAGTGAGTCTGTTGTACAACAGCAATCAGTATCACATTTGATTAAGAAACATCTCTCGCCAAGGAAACGAAGCTAAAATTTGATTTCAAGTTCACTGCTGCTGTCTCTAACGACTCTTGACTGACGTAGGAGTGACATTAATCACGTGGGTTTACATCATCTTTTCAACTAACGGCACTGTTTCGTTCGTTTTGGTGGCATTGATTCAGAACTCAATCAGAGTCGGCAAACACTTGGGTGCGTCATATGGAAAATTTCAGTAAATTTAGAGTGATATAAACTTTCAAGTCAGAGCTTTGTCTGCAGACACGGCCCAATTAGGGAATTTGCACATTTTCCTTGCTCCCGGCGGCAAAATGTTGATTTCAAAGCAAAGTCTTTCTTTTCCGTTTCCCTTCCATTCTAAAATTATGACTCACAGAGTGTATTAATCGCTGAAAAACGCTCTAAGATAACATAACCATAATTTCATTTATCATTTATCGAGTTGAGAAGAAACGCCTTTTCATAGCAATGTGTACTCGTCTTACGCAATTGAGTACTTGGGAAAATGCTTGTGATTTAAATGAATGGCTTTATGAATAGCTGTGTGCGTATAACTTACAGTATCACTGTACACATGTGCGTTAATGCCGAATATGATATTGCCTATAGATAGGTCCTGTTTTCAAGTCGGATAAATACCGACTTCCTTTCCGCTCGACGTTTCGATTCGACGGGGGAACTCAATGCCCCGGGGCAATTCGCGGATTAGCCAGTTAATTATCCGAGAATAACAGTCTTTTTTTTTTGAAGTGTCTTGGAGACGCGAGGAAAGTGTACACCGTTAACAATATCGGGGTGATTCACCGGAACAGAGCGTTCAGAAGAGAGGTAAGCGAATTTGATTTGATCTCAAGCGCTTTGCATGAGTTACGGTTGTGGTTTAGCCCATACGACGTTTCTTACGTCGGTATTGCATGACTGCACAGTCTGAGTGGCGTAGGTGCTCTGAAGAGACTTCCTGCTCATGTTGTTTTGTTTTTTTCTCTCGAAGTTTTGTGAAATTTTTACGAGAACCACGTATACTGTGCAGAGCCAGGTAAATATTAGTCGTGGTTAATGTCCTCCAAGTCATAATAGCTCGAGGTTTTATTTACCCTGTCGTTTGATTTTTATCTCCCATAGATGCAAAATGTTGGTAAGTTCCCGCTAAAACAATCGCTTATTCCATTTCACGTACGTCTGTCCTTCGACTTTTATGCAATAACGTGTTTTGCCTGACAGGCAGTCTAGCATATCACATATTGTATATCTAACTCTCGCGACATCTCGAAATGAGCCAATATTCCTCAGGTATGCCGGAGAGACCATACTAGTTCAGTTATAGTGGTTCACTGTTATTAACTTAAATCACTAGCAACTTGCGCTCAACAATTTTGACGTCTTTTTTCTTTTTTTCAACTATTTTAGTCAATATTTCTTGCTAACTTTATTTCTCTTGATTAAGTCATCGATTTCCTTCGTACCTCATCAACTTAAGGGCACTGCGACATCATAACAATTAAGCGAGTTTTCTGGAAACCTTTTCTTAAATTTGAAAATTTTCGTCAAAGCCTATACAATTCGATGGCCCAGTTCAAGAGGGGCGTACCCCTGTGTTAAAGCATAGGAGATATGCCCCATTTGCACTGGGACATCGAATTTCGACAACTTGGTCACGATAGTGTGTGTCGACCGTACTCCCCGTTTAAAATGTACGAGTCCTGAAGGCAAGAACAGTCCAGTCATGTGTACTCGTGTGTTAACATTTCTCGTAGTCTCTAAGTTTTGATGTTTGATAGCGCGTCCCTAGCTTTTTTATCTCCCAACAAAGATACAGATAATCGGGAAAAAAGGCGTCAGCAATGCAAAATAACGGTTGTGTGTATCCATGCGCGCGCGTAGAAGCATTGGGCTGTGACTCGTACCCAGAGATGAACATCTGCGTGTTTCACGATCTCCCTGGGGCTAAGCTCACTTTCTATACAGTTTACCACTACTGACACAATGAGGTACACAGTCTAGTAAAACAAGTACAATATATACTCAAATTAATCAGGCCCGCTTCTCCGTAAGCCTAGTAACCAGTTTGCATATACTTGAATTCCCGCATCACGTGACAACTAAAGCAATCTGTACGTAAATAAAGGTACTGAGCCATCTCTGAAACATAAAGTAAGTGTTCCATTTTCCCTATGTTAGAAAGATTCGTTCGAAAGCAGTTCCCTGCTACCTACAGCTTATTCTCTGTATACCGTAAATTTTCTTTTCGAACAGTTATTCAATGGGTCACTCACTGACTGATTAATATTGACTCTGCCATTCTTCTCATCCAGAGATACAAAGTTTGAATGGTAAGTCTGGCCATAGACCTTGTTTTTCTCGAGGGTCTATGGTCTGGTATCGTGTAGTAATTAGCGCGACACTTGATATCGCAGTCTTTGTTAACTCCCATTTTACATGCCAGTCACACTGAGCGAGCAATGGGCCGACATTTTACCTGAGATGTCCCCATTTTCAGCTCACGTGTTCACACAAGTGGGCTAATGTTGCAGCGATGTCTGTGTGTCTGTGTGTCTGTCTGTGTGTCTGTCAGTCTGTCTGTCCGACTGTGCGCCCGATATCTCAAAAAACGGCTCATCAGATCATAATCAAATCTTATACATAGATTAAGTTTGCAAATGGCAAGAAGTGATTAGTTTTTGGTGGGTGTGGCTTGCTTATACTTTTTGCTCATTTGCATAATTAACGATTTTAGAAAAAAATGAATATACATTGAGAACGACTGCTGAGAATTTGATGAGATTTGCTACAAATATTGATCACACCAAAATATATCAGTCGTGAGAGGCATTAAGGGGTGATATGAAAGAAAGTTGCTGATTTGCATATTTAATGAACTTCCTAATTAGGGATATATGTCTTATTTGACGTGATCAAAATTGACAAAACTAGGCATGTATATTGAAGATACTATAATTTAACAATATTGAAAGTCATTAATAATTTTAACTTCAGCCAATTTCTAATTTGCATATTAAATGAACTTTCCTAATTAGGGATACGAAATAGAATTGACTGGACCAAAGTTGACGAAACTTGCTACATATATTGAAGATACTATGATACAACATTCTTGAAAGTCATTAACCATTTTCACTTCGGCCAATTCCTTATTTGCATATTCAATGAACTTTTGAAATAAGAGATATATATTTGAATTGACTCGACCAAAGTTGATGAAACTTGCTATGTACATCAAAGATGCTATGATATAACATGATTGAAAGTCAAAAGGCATTTTTACTTCAGCCAATTCCTTCTTTGCATATTTAATGAATTTTCCTAATTAGGGATATATCGGAATTGACTCGATCAAAGTTGATGAAACTTGTTATGTACATTAAAGATACTAAGATACAATATTATTGAAAGTCATTACTATGATACAATATTATTGAAAGTCATTACGCAGTTTCACTTCAGCTAATTCCTAATTTGCATATTTAATGAACTTTCCTAATTAGGGATATATACCGGGATTTACTTCAAAGTCGGCAAAACATGCTATGCACAATGATGATTATACCTGGTTAAAACATATTGAAAGTCATTTCGCATTTCCATGTCAACTAATTTATAATTTGTATATCTAATGAGCTCTCACAGTTCGGCATATATAGCTTGAAGGACTTGACTAAAGGCAATTACACTTGCTATATAAAGTGGTGATACAATGACAACAGTCAAAGAAATTTAGTATTTTAAATTACAACTAATTACATATTTGTATGTTACTTAATGACTTTTAAGAATTAATCTGAAATTTTTGCACGCATTGATTAGTCAATAGGTATATCATTGTGAAAAGTGAAACTTCATAACCTAGTATATCACAGCTGAAGAAACCTGCAGGTTACAACCATCCTATGTAGCTTCGTCAATTCTGTGCCGAGTCTTGTGCCGTATGCTGGACTATAGTGTCATCGTCTCGTTCATCTTGACTCAGCAAAGCTGGCTTTTTCCTCAGTAACGATCAAGCTGTTTGATCATTAAGTACGACAACGTTCTGTACCCGCTCTTTCACTATTTACTGGTAGATGACGTCTATTTATCGCAAACCAGTTACGAATCATGATTTAACAGGTTTTTTGTTTATCGAGGATGGTGTGCCCGGTAATTCTTTTTATCCGATTGTTTCACCTCTTACCCGATCTTGACCTAAAGTGCCATAGCGTCCTCTTTTGAGTAATGTTTGTAACTAAGCTCACTTTAAGGAAATCGGACAGACAAACCAGACTGACGTATTGGAGCGATGAGAACCGGTTGGGTGGACGATCTGCTATTAGTTTGAAACAATAGGGTTCTGTAAGCTGTTCCGTACATGTATTTAAACCTAGCACGTTCGGCCCCGCAATATTTCCATGGTATATCTAGGTTAGTTCGCGAGCACTTTACTCTTCTCGACAACCCGCTGAAATCGATAGGACTCGAATAATCATAGAACAAAATCGCTTGCGGCGAAACACGGTAGGAGCTGATATTGATAAAAAGTGGCGTTATGTTTAAAGTATACAGACTATTATCATGTGACGTCTATTAAATTTTACAGATTCTGTGTTCATTTATGCGCTTGTTTTATCAGAAAATCCTCAGCCCCTTCCCTGTAAACCGTTAGGTCAAGTCTCATGTTTCTGATCTAGTGTGATCTATTGGACCCTTATATTGACACAGTAGGGCTGAAAGAATAAGATTTTTTCAATGTAATACCCGCTCATGAATTTGGGGTTCGCTCATTTAGTTTTTGCTGAGTCATCAAAGTCAAACTTCGATTATCAGAGGAAAAGAATAAAAATATATTGCAGGACGGGTACACCTATCAATAAGTCAAGCAAATAACAGTTAAAACGTTATTTTACATTATTTTCCCTTTTTAATCAAACTTTGATATTAAATGTCTCAGCAGAAACTGAATGTGCAAAAGCAAATACACGAGTTATGTACCGATTCTCAAAAATTTACTCAATTTCAAGACGTGTAGCGCCATACGAAAGACGAATGTTGAAAGATTTATAAATAGTGTCAATATGAAAGCTATAAATATGCTTTTCCTGTTCGGCGCAAACACGAAATTAAGCCTGTTTATCAGACAGTAGTAGCCGCAGTGGTCCGTAAAATTGCATTTTTATAATGTGTTCGAGTCCTGAATTTGATGACCTACCGCGCCTACTTTACCACAGCGAAACCCTTGGGCGCTTTCTTACGACGACCAATCAACATCTCTGCGGTTGCGCTCGGATCAACTCTGTGCCATCTACACGTACACTGGAACCGTGTTCTCTCAAATTGGCGCCCACGGACAACTTGTATACGTCATGAGGCTTCCACCAAAACTGTCGAGAAATACGAGGGGACGGTACACTGTTTTGCACGTACGCTCGCTCTGCGCTCTGCCTCGGCCGGGGAGCTGGGTAATTTAGACAAGGGGTATCTGCCGTATGTCGTCAAACGCAGGGGGCATGCTGCTTTTCCCCCTCCGTAGGCTGTAGTGAGAAACATCCTCTTTCGGTTCATTGACTTTTCTACTGGATAAACTGCATTCCAACGAATATCATACGAATGATTGATAGACCTAAAAACTCATGGCCTACGGTTATCAGATAGATATGACACAGTTTACGAGTGCTCCCATGAATTATTGCGAAATAATTCATCATTTTTTAAAACTGAAATTGCGATCAAGAGACATGTGTACTCGAATCCAAGTCAAAGTGGATACATTCCGGTCATGATAATGTAGGGAAAATAAGCAATATATACCTGGTGTCTCGAAATTCAATCATGCACGCCGTAGCATTGGCCGTAAATATTGATATAATTGGGTCTGATTTATTTATGCAAATTGTCGATAGTGGAGATGAATCCCTCTGGGAATAACTTCGCTGGCCGTGAATTACTACGTTTACTCGGTGCTCCAAGATGATACGGACAAGTTGCATTGCCTCATTTGAAATGTATGGGGATAAATTTAATTGACTCCCAATCGATGCTGATAAATACACAGATATTATTCACGTGTGGCGGACAGCATACATATAGGAAATAAAACGACGCTATTATATTCTCACACTGTGTTCGACTTAGCCCCGAGTAGGTATGCATAAAGTACTCCGATTGCTCCAGCGTGGTTTAAGCTTAGACTGGAGGATTGAACAACTGAAATCTTTAGGAAACTAGCAGGGATATATAGCCTAAGGAAGTATTTGGTCCGCAAAGCTCGAAGTGCGATATGTTCTGGTCACTACCTACGGATAGACGACTGTTAAATAAATAGATAGCGCCCTGTTCATTGAAACGTCGCTGTGTTGGTGTATATCGTTCGGTTGCAGGGACAAAATAGCAACGATTGTTTTTGTAAACCCGTGAACGTGAAAATGGCGTGTGCCTTGCTCAATCATGGCAAGTCCAGATGAATCCAGATGACATCCAAGTCGAATATAGCACATCATTGCATGTACGGTCGTCTACAATACAGCCAACTGTCTTTTGTACGGATGTAATGAACAAGATATTTTTCCTCCTTGTGAACTGTTCGGTAGGCATTTTGTCACATTATAGACAAACGACATAGTAATTCTCAGAGACCGGAGTGGTCACTCCGCACTCTTTGCATCGAGAAGAATTTGAGGTAACCGCTTGCAGAGCGCTTTTGTTAACATCTCAAAAATGAAAGTTTTTAAACTTTTGTCCATACTGTACTCGACGAATCTCTGAAGTATAATCTAAGATTTATCGATCGACTATAAATATCTTGGGTGACACAAAGTAATTTTTAGGACACTGCAGATGTTATAGAATTTGAAATGACCATATACTGCGTCATTTAAGGGGGGAAATATAAATTTTCGATTTTCCTAAATTCAGACCATTAAAAGTCCAAGTTTTTCTTGAATTTCAGAATTAGCCGTCAAAATTGCAAGCTGTGGACTTACACGGTGAAAAAACTCCACTGGGCCCATTCTCTTTTAAGTCTTACGTAGCTTGCATTTCCATGGCATCTCGTTAGCTGCGCATGCCCGTTGCCGTAGACGATAGCACACGGCAAAGTACCGATGTTTGACTGTAGAATAAAGCAAAAAAGAAAGCGAAAACAAACACTCCAGAGTTCATTTTCAGAAACATAACTTCCAAGGGAAAGGGCTAATTGTCAAGCCTCAACTGTTCTAGTGCTCCGATGATGACGCGTAAAGTTCGTCTGCCGGCGGACAGGTCTATTTTCGAGCAGATACTAGGAAATGCATTCGACGAATAAGCGTCATAAAAATTATATTCCGTGGCTGTGTCAAAATTAGCTTATACCTTACAGACATCTCTTTTAAAACTAAAACTTTGTTTCCTTTCGTATTCTAGGCTGTTGTTATGAGCGTTTTCTTTGATCTGGCGCTAGCATACACACAGAGTAAGTATGTTCAGCTTGTCTGTCTCCCAATGTCAGTTGCATTCACCATACTCTTGAACATTCAAAGCTAATTTATGCCCTACCACGACTTTCGATTGTTGTCCTCAATTTCGCTAATTCACTGTACATGAAACATTGCAAAGGAAACTTCAAGAACTTACACTAAATTCCGGTTCTTGTATTGAGTATCCTGTAATATCTTGATGGCTTTTGATTTTTCGTGGGAGGCTAACTGTGGCCATATACACAAATATCAACAGCAAGGGTATACACGTTGTGTTCCAATCCCAGTGGCATCACTTTGACGTCGGAATGCAGACGCGCGCGGGAAATCGTGCGTATCGTGTCGTCTGCATATTTGCAAGTTCCCATGACTCATGATTTAGAGCGACTGATTTCAATGTCTTTGAAGGAGAGAAGCAGCCACATGAGACTCTGCAAGCCTACTGAAGGATGTAAAATAACTGCCTACGCTCGGACGATGCTTCATTAACGACACTGTTTACCCGAATTATTCACATGTCATGCCAGCCGGAATAAGACAAATGTTAGCCTTGAACGACGTTGGAAATATTATGGCGCGATCAGTCCAGAAATATCGTCGTGTCATGAAAGTCGTGCTACCAGAATGTTGCTGAATGCAGTGGGTTACTGTCTTTAATGTCTCCTCAGTCCCGCACAAAAATGTCGTCATAAAAATGAACAGTTAAAAGAATTACTACTAAGGTAACATAAAGAAGGACAGAAGTTCCCTTTACTATTAGTCTACAAATAGTACAATTGGTATGCATAGAAGTGACCGCAAATTATCACTTGTTGATGATGCCATCCGTCAGATTTTTCGGGTGGGTTTTTTGCCTTCCTGTAATTGAAACATTAAATTTTCATCTATAACCACGTAAAATACGCAATTTTGTCGTTTTAGTGATTCCAAAGTCATGCAATGATTGGTATCAAATCGTATCCTATCAATCAGACTTCGATGAGGCCCTATACGACGGTTTTTACACGATTGAAGTCGATGGTGAAGAGAAACAGGTATACTGCGACATGTCGTGCAACGGGGGAGGATGGACGCTGCTTATAACAGCGTCAAGCTCAGCTGGTTTTGCAAGTGGGGGTTTACTTGAAACCAATCCTGACGACCCTTCCTTGGAGAACGATTATTCCATACTCGGCTGGGCAGATACGATAAAGTCAACTGGATTGGTCGGTAATGTTCAGGTTTGTTTGTTCAATTGCTATCTTACGTTGCTCTCGGCAAATATGGCGGCTGTACTCCGCGTTGCAGTTTAACCGTTCATATTCTATTCTATTCTAACCCATTCTTTGGGTCGGCTAAATGCTGTCATGAAATTAAACGATTATCAAATCAAGTCAACCGTTCATATTCTATTCTATTCTAACCCATTCTTTGGGTCGGCTAAATGCTGTCATGAAATTAAACGATTATCAAATCAAGTCAAACCATCATAAATGAGATGATTGAAAAAAATAACCGTGCCACTTATTTTCCTCACAAACAATCAAGGTGAAGTTAAGGCCTAATCGGAGACTCTAGGTATACGTTCAGTTGCCGTATACACACCGTCTTTGACGATGCTGGCCTGATGTTTTTACGGTAGCCGCAGTTTTACCAAAATAGACTCGTTAAACGAGTCCTATTTAAAATTGATGCTCACTCACATGTCAAAGTCAGGCAAAAGATAATCACAGCATCGCAGAGACGCCATCGTTTATCATGGTCTATTATTTCAGGACTAACTGTTATTCGCACATTACCAACCTGATTAACCATCCTAGGACATGTCACTTCAAATGCATGTATTCCAATGAGACAGTTCGATGATTTTTCTTTGACGTTATCGTTGACAACTATTGTTGAGTTGCCATATTACATACCTGATGTCAATAGTGGGACAACAAGCCAAGATTTAGAAAATTGGGCACAGCAGATCATCATAGTCGTTGCTACGCGTACTGCAGTCTCCTGCAAATGCCGATACGTGTTAAACAACAACAAAACGAGTATAGTACATCATTACAATCGCAATCCGTTACAAATCGCGGCCAACCTGTTTAATACGATGAGATTTCAATCAATGAATTAAAAATAGATTTCCCGTCGCGGTTAATAAGCCTGCTGTGATTGGTCACGGATTAATCCTATGCCCTAGGCTCTGTTTCACCGACGATTTCTACAACATCCACTTCTATTTCTTGACGTAAATAACATACAATATTGATATGTTCGTCTCAGTATCGGCTCGACGCCTTCCGAACCAGCCCCGGTCGTTATGGTGGTATATGGGAGGTACCTCACACGTACAGCTTTAACAGCACCAGCCCATATCAGCTCTCGACCTTGGTCGAAAAGTTCGACGACGATTGGGAGATTGGGTATGGGGCCGTTCAGAACCGAATGCCATGGATCGATGCCACCAACCGCATGCTGACGACGTCCGACCTCCTCTTCGATTCGCTGTGGGGTACTGTTGCCGTGGAAACTGGGGGCGTCGTCGTAGGCTACGACCCGGCACCATGGATCGAGAGTCGACTGCCGCAGCCTGGTAAGATTTGGTACTGGATGAGAGAGCCTAGACGAGGTACGTCACTCGGCAAAATTATTTGAAAAAAAGTCTCTCTGACAGTATTTGATATCCAACGACGGCAAAAATGCGCCTTGGGCCTGTATTTTTGAACTTTAAAGTAATGCAATAATTGCTGCTCTACAGCTGATGAGGATTCATTGTGAAACCGGAAGGGAAAAGTGAAATCTTCTCGACGTCTCGTATTTTTATCGAAACTCTAACATGTAATTTGTTCCCATCGAGTGAAAAGGGAAATTCGGAAAGACATCGATACAAATATTCTCCTCCGAATTAAGGTGGAGCTGCATGTTGCCAACACAGTTTTTTATTTCTCCTCTAAGATGACAAGGAAACCCCCTCATACTATATATTTTCAAAAAGCAGAGAATCTAAAGTTTACTATGGTAGCAATAATTTACTCAAAGGATGAAGGAGGTGTATATTTGGGGTAAAAAACCTAAATTTTGGTATTGATGATAAAAATTAATTTAAGTCAAAAACTTGATACTATTTTTTGAAATGTAATATTTCACTTGAAACAAGAGTATATGTAGAAAAAAACGAATAGTTTATTTTGCATTATCTATCCAATTCTAAAATGGCATGAGTTGAAAGACTGAGTTGAAAGACGGACAGTCAAAAAAGTGATTAAAATATGATTAGCAAACTTAAAATGCTCTTATTCAAAATGTGAAAACTTCATTGCCAAATAAAATAGTCATTTTGTTATAAAGCATTTAAAGAACATAAAATGAAACTTTCATCCAGCTAGAGTGGAGTTAAATTTGGAGAAACTAAGAGAAGCCAGGACATCGGGGGGGGGGGGGGGATTTGCGTAAAATTTCATAAATTAAGACTTCTTTATCACACAAGGTACGACTGCTTAACAAGCTAAAAGGTGAACCCAAACCAATGTTTTAATCTTAGGTTAACAAATCAATTAAAAGTGAATGAATATTTGCAAAAAAAGTGATTTTGAGCAAAATACGCAGTTTGTGCCCCGCCCACTTAAACATTATATATTTTGCATCTTAATCCTTGTTTATGAAAGATACAATGTATAAACATCTTTAATATATAGAGTTTCCTCGGCGGAAATATTTGTAAGAATATCAGGGCTTAGTTTTGAGGCGCGTCTTACTCTACGAGGGAGAAAAATGTATTGAATAAATGTTGAAAATTACTGTATCGTGCTCCGCATCAGGGCCAGAAAGAGGAAGGTATGACAGACGAAAATCTTAGTTGTATTTTGTTGGCCTTTCGATGAGAATAAGAATTTGACTATGAATTGTTTATTATCCTAGTATGGCATTTGTAAATGTCTTATTCGTTCTTGATTCAACGATCTTATTCTAGGCCGCATATCCCTACTGTTTTCTTTAGGTAATCGATTGAGCAAAATGGTAAATCGTTGCGGAGTTGGCATAACCGATCCAGTTGTCATCGACACGCGTGCTGCAGACGGGCTAGTTGGATGGTGCCAGTCGTTTTCAGTTATCACGTGCTGTGATGATATCACGGCTACTGGCTGGTGTAACCATAACTGTGACTGTGACAACTGCGTTCGGTTTGGACTGGGTAAGTCTTTCCTGTATGATACAGTACCTTATGTATCACAAACATTTATTCACCATGAAGAATAATTTGTGACCTGTTTAATCGTGGTTGGGAGATACCTTGAAGTTCTGCAGTTGTAGAGTTCTCAGAGATGCTATTTAGTATTATTACCTACAGACGAGAGTGGTTGTGCTACTTGATGGAATATTGTGACGCTAATGGGGAGGGAGTCTCCAATTGTGATGAAATCAAAACAAATTATATGAAATTTGAAAATGGGACCACGATATTACGATGAAACCATTTTTAAATTTATTAGATCTCGCTACGATGACAAATTTACCCGTGATAACGGTACATGTTCTGCGCCGATTGAAGAGGCACCAATGGTAAGTAAGAAAATGAAACTTGACGATGAAACAATGGAAATGATGATGGTGAAGTTGTTGTTGTTGTTGTTGTTGTTGTTGTTGTTGTTGATGATGGTAATAACAAAGAAGAAGAAGAAGAAGAAGACAAAGAAAGAGAAGAAGAGGAAGATTTGATTCCGAAACCAAAACCGGACGGAAGTAATTTTCAAAACTTTGGGACAAGAAATACAAAAAACCAAAAAAATTCCTCACATCTTTCAAAAAAACTGCCGCCTAACCGCCTATGAGAAGGAGACCAGTCTAAAAAGTCGACTGTGCCAGCAAAGAGTCTCCTCAAACACTGATTAAAACGCCTCTCATTCAGTGGTGTACTGTGCCCATGACTAGTTAGGTGTCGGCAAAAAGCATTGAGTATGCTGAAATGTGGAAGCGCACAAAGGACATGGTGTGTAATCACAACGATATTGAATCAATATTAATTATTTCATCAATGCCTACAGAAACAATGATGTCATTAAGACTCCAAACGTTCTTGAAAGCACTTATGTTTGAATTGAGCGTAAAGTATTTGTATTCATCTAAAATGCGAGAACGAAGTCTCCTTTGAAAAACAGAAACAAACATATTACTGGTTAAGGGATTATTATTAATTGTCGCATTTCGTCCCGTTACATGAATCGCAACTTGATTTAGCTGTAGTAAAATGTAAATTTAAAAGCGCAGAAGTACTCAAGGCCATCATGATTATGAAAGGATGGACCTAAAACAAACCACTAGTATAAAATCTCACATTCTGACCACGAAAACGGTGACAAGTTTACGAAGGAGAATGGACAATCGAGAAATAGAGGGCCTTTTAAAATTACTTTAAAAGGCAATCTCTGGCACTGTAGAAAACACAATCAGAGGATGAGCTATACCCTGATTGGAACATGAAAGAGAAGGTTGTATTGGCGTCATGGAGTGAACACCATTCAAGAACACCTACTTTTTCGGAATTGGACTGAGATACAAGAAGTGAACATAGGTTTAATTTTTTCCCGAAGTTGAAATAGATCTCTCCAAACTGTGCCTTGATTCTTGTCATTCCTGAGAAAACTAGACATAATCAAGAATTTATAAATGCTACCTTCTTAAAATTTATACAGAGGATAATTCAAAATAAAATTGCCATCAATTCTTTTACAAATAAGTTCGAATAAATACACGGAGGACGATGATAAGAATGAATGAAAATCCCAATCTATTTCCTCTTTAAGCGATTATTGGATTTTGTTGTGTTAATCAAAGGAGGTGGGATCAACAAACGTCTTAATCGTACTATTGGATAAAATTCCTTCCGAATGAATAGAAACTATGCTTTAAAACTGGCTAGGAGAGTGCCAAGTTTTATTGCAACAAGATCGCGTATTTTAGTAATGCAAACATTGAAATTCACGCTGTATTAGTCTAAAAAAGTCACAACCAAAACAAACATAATTTGTCTAACTTTCGAACAAACTAATACCGCTAACTTTCAAACTACCTACTACCTTAATATAATGGTACTAACTTTCAAACAACCTAGTACAGTAATATAATGGTACTGTCTAACTTTTGAACAACCTAGTACCGTAATATAATGGCACTGTCTAACTATCTAAAACTACCGTAATATAATTGCACTGTCTAACTTCCAAACTACCCAGTACAGTAATATAATGGTACTGTCTAACGTTCGAACAACCTAGTACCGCAATATAATGGCACTGTCTAACTTTCAAACTACCTAGTACATTAATATAATGGCACTGTAACTATCAAACTACCCAGTACCGTAATATAATTGCACTGTCTAACTTTCAAACTACCTAGTACAGTAATATAATGGCACTCTCTAACTTTTGAAAAACCTAGTACAGTAATATAATGGTACTTTCTAACTATCAAACTACCTAGTACCGTAATATAATGGTACTGTCTAACTTTCAAACTACCTAGTACAGTAATATAATGGCACTGTCTAACTTTCAAACTACCTAGTACAGTAATATAATGGTACTGTCTAACTTTCGAACTACATAGTACAGTAATATAATGGTATTGTCTAACTTTCACACTACCTAGTACCGTAATACAATAGTATACACTGTCTAACTTTTGAACAACCTTGTACGGTAATATAATGGTACAACCCATTCATTTACATGACGCAATGCTCAAATAGTTGTGACAGTTTTTTGCCTGACGACAAGATGTATTTTTGCAAGAAAAATATGTCTCACCATATTTTTGTTTGTAGTTTGCTTCCTTATCTGTATTTTCACCATGCATTGTCAAGTCTAAGTAGAAACTGAAATGTCTCTACATTGGCTTCCTTCTCAGGCGGAGACACCAATCAGAGACTTCAACGCGACCTGGTTCCTTCAAAACTTGGATGATGTCACTTGACCTCTGACATGACCCAACTCATCACGGCCATCACGGTAAAGTACACCGATACGAAGCCTGTTATCCGTTCGTGGCATAGTACCTGTCAAATTATAAGATGCTCCTCAGTCTTCAGTGTTGATTACGAGTAAATGAAGGAAAAGTTATGGACACTGGTGCTAGAGTAAGAATGTGCATGCAGAATAAAGGCAATGCCAGTCGTTGCAACTACTGTATACATTCTTCATCAGGCGTGGCTCTATCAATACCCCATGGTTATAATATCACTGTTGATAATGACGACTAGGCATTCTATCCTACATCTTGGAATAATTATCTGTTGTATCAGTTATATTATCGATAGAATTTGACGTATGAGAAGACAACGTATTAGAAGACATGTTTGCGATTTCGCAAAACTAAATATATCAGGTGTCGCTTGCATTTATTATGTTTTTCTTCATCTAGGCCGTTGTGGAGATTTCAAATGAAATTCTTCAAGTCATACTAGAGCAGGTTAGTGACATTCAGTACAAGAAGGCCTGACAATACTCTTAGGCTGTAATTGTCAAATCAACGAATGATTCATATGTCTGGACAAGAGGGGTGATCCTTGTATGAGGGCTCTCTTAGCCCTCCGGGGCTATCGCGATTGGCACGGGGCTTTCGAACTTTAGTGCAACTGACAAGGCGCTCTTCTCTGACAGAAATGCTTCAGTAAGAGTTCTGTATTGGTGTCAAATTAGTGATAATGACTACTAGTAAATTTTTCGATCTGATATAAGAGTTGACGTATTGAGTGATTGATTGATTGATTTGGTAATTTACCATTAATTGAGTGATCATTTTCTTGACTATGTAGAGAGTTGAAAGTATTTTTAGGAGTGGCTTCGTATATAAAATCACGAGACAAGCCGTGGAGTGACCCTGATTCTCCTCTCGATTTTTAACCAAGTTCACACTTCAACATTTCAGCCCGGTCTGGTCGACAGAAAGACTGGACTGGATCTCATTCACGGCATTGACGGCTTCGCTGAAAGAGTTGCAGAGAAGCTGCCGAGTGGCAAGGAGATACGCGAAGTTTCCCAGAACGTGGGTAAGAAGCCATAGGTTGCTTAAGCACCTGCATGATAAAGTCAGACCCCCGATAAGACTGTTGAGTGCACGACTTTCAATAAACAGTGCATGGCTCATGGCCATCCCTTTACTCTAACTTAGATTCATTAATAAGGTTAAATGTCGGGTTTTAAAAGTTCACGCGTTTAGAAAGATAAATTTAAAGTTTAATTACAAATTCTAAACGTTGGTAAGGTAAGACTACTATTGTACACCGTCTATAAAATGATTTATAGTAATGAACCGTAAAAAATAAATTACATGTATAATATCAGTGAGGCCAGCATGCAGTGCGTTGAAGTGTCCACACGAATAAAGGCATGGGACTGCAATTTCCCTCAGAAGCCGAAGGTACGATTGAGTCCCTATTCAGAATATATAACCTGTCTATTGTCATCACCGTCAGTTTTAGAAGTGGTTTCCATGAGCAACGAGGCCGTAGCAGAGGGATGGAGTTTCTATGATGGCGTAGAGGAGGGCCAGTTCATACAGGTGAACGGAGATGACTTGAAAGAGATCGTAGATGTCTACGGAACAGGGGGTAAGTACTCGGTCTGTCTTCGTTGAAGCGCGCATTTGGGTTCCGACCTGTGTAGGATTTATGGGAAAAGAGAGTAAAAAGAAAAAAGAACCTATATCTGCCTAGGCGGAACGTTTCAGTACAGGAATGAAGTATAGACTAATCGGAAAATGATCTACAAGTATATCTACAAGTCTTGTACTTTATAAATGTTGCCGCTTTCAGATTCACCCTATTCTCTCTCTCTCTCTCTCTCTCTCTCTCTCTCTCTCTCTCTCTCTCTCTCTCTCTCTCTCTCTCTCTGTCTGTGTCTTTGTCTGTCTGTCTGTCTGTCTGTCTCTTTCTGTCTCTGTCTCTGTCTCTGTCTGCCTGTGTCTTTGTCTGTCTGTCTGTCTGTCTGTCTGTCTGTCTGTCTCTCTCTCTCTCTCTCTCTCTCTCTCTCTCTCTCTCTCTCTCTCTCTCTCTCTTCTCTCTCTCTCTCTCTCTCTCTCTCTCTCTCTCTCTCTCTCTCTCTCTCTCTCTCTCTCTCTCTCTCTCTCTCTCTCTCTCTCCAGTCAACGATTCTGTAGTTATGATCGGTGCATGGTATCGAGACATGTACGATATAATCGGTGGCAGTGTGGCGTACGCTGCAGACGACAGCGGTAAAACATTCCTCACGACCGATATTTTGTCTCTAACGGTGACGTTGAACGGGCACCTTGTCAGTCTGCCAGTCACATATCAGCTACAAACAACGGTAATTATCGGCCATTCACTTGTATTTTTGAGTTTTTCGTTTTGCTATGAAGCATTTTCATGGCTTCCTAATTTGAATCATTAAATTCCTTCAGTGTGCTACAATACACAATATACATCGCAAGATGCGAAGTACATAAAGATTGCACATTGAAAGGAATCACTTCCATAAAATTTTAATACCAAAATAACACTCGTTAATACTATTTGCACAAACGAATACTAAATCACCAAGTATCTTGTTGCACTAAGAAACAGTAAGTAGTCTGCTCATACGGACGTTGTAGTAACAATTACATCATAAAGACAAGCCAGAAACATTTAATGGTGTATATAGTGGTTTTTCAAAGCACAAAATATCTGTCACAATCGTTAAAGTTTGAATATAAACACACTCACGGAACCTTCTGGTGAACTTTGATATTTTTTTGGTATTTCTAATCCCACTGCAGAATGGATCAGAGTTTGGGCAGTGCAATTCGCTGAAAGAATCTTGCGCCTATTTGGATTTTATGACGTAAGTTCCGTTTCGACGATGTAACATGGGACCCTGTTTATGTTTCAGTATGTCTGTGTGTCTATCCGCCTGATGATGTCACCAGAAAAAATCTACCCAGTTTCTTGTATGCATTTAGACTCTGTATGCGTCTTTTGTTGTGAATGGTAGATTGCACTTGACCAGTTTCAATTCAAGGTAGTTCCTTCCGTCAAAGCCCGCTTTGAATTACCTAAAAATGGTTATTTAACTATGTGTGTACTAATAATAACAGTGCGATCATATCAGAATATGTCATGATAACACAGAACGGACGATGACAAAAACTACTTATTTGACATACCTTGATCTTCGTTACTGAGTTCGTGGTAAATTACCGAGCCATTTCGCGCACTCTTATCGTTACAGGAACAACAGTGAGTACGTCTACTCACTGGCCGTGTGGAGAAGCGGTGGGTGCAGGGCTGTCAACGTGTCAGACGAATTGGTGCAGTGCTACTGCACACACACCACAAACTTCGCAGTACTGATGACGGTGGTGCCAATCGAGGTAAGCTACGTCAAACACGACGACTGTCTACAGTAAAATTCTCCTGGGGGGAGGGGCGACATCTTCCTTTTCGTCTCAGAGAACAAAATATGTCAGGACATCATAGGAAATTGTGTAATACAAAGACAGTGTAATATGTAACTTTCACTAAGGAAAGGAGATGCGCATGAACCTGGGTAGTAGTCTGAGGCTAAACCAGGTAAAGTGGGGTTATGGTTCAGAAGGGGCGAACGTTTTGGTTTCCCCGAATGAACGTTTTCCGTTTTCTCCAAATGAACGTGAGGCATCGTTCATTGCTACGATGAAGGATAATGACCATGATTGAAGAAAGATGCGGAATGTCGTGATGTCATTTAAACAATATTCCTATCTGCTGATGCAGATGTTGTGCCTTCTATTTTACAACTTTCAGTTTTGTCATTCACTGCGATCCAGCGGTCAGTATGACTGAAATTTGTGCATTAAGCTTTCGTTTTTTGGTCGTTTTGGGCTTTTGATCGGATCAGAAGAGATCGGCGTTTACCCATCTCATTTTTTACAGGAGTTCCTTTGCATCTGGTTCATCAATCGCACAATAAAGCTTAAGTACGGGTACTTTTAACAACCGCAAAACGGCAATTGTACATATAACTCATGAAAGGAATCGCCGTACTATCTGATATGATGCTGTTGTTCTTAGATTTCTCGGTGTTTATCTACGCTATTATTTTTTAACAACTTCGGTCGAACAACAACCTATTCGTCTCACGGCACTCTGAGAGTGGATGTGATATCAAAACCCAAGATTAACAACTTTGACCACGTAGACTTTATGTTTCAATTCCAGTTGTCTCTTCCAACGCTTTCAATCTTCGTACATCTCGCTGTTGTGTATAGTAAATCGATTGTGTTGCGATGCACTCGATCAGGCATGCACGTTCTCTCACTCACACACATTGAACTACTCGTAATCATACGCGCCCAGAGCAATGATGTTTGCATTGCAATTGAAGTACATGTATCTTCATGACAACTGAGCGGTGAACTCTTGACAATTTGCAAATTCTGCATACTTTAAATTGGCTGCAGAAAATCGAGAATATTCGACGTTCTCAGAAACCAATCTGTCGAGTGGTTATTTTGCGCGTTTTGATTCAACTCATACATAGGCAAATGGGCACAGAGAATAGACACAGAGGTGACTGAAAAACATACAAATTGTAGAAAAAAACCCCACAGGACAACGCTTGAATAGAAAAAGCAAGAATGGCGATACAGTATCCAATATAAAAAATAATCATGCTTTTAGGAGTTAGCTAAAGGCTTTTTGAATTCAGGCTGCATCCTGCGTCGATGTCACAAAGTATAGAGTAATTTACGGTTTCTATTTTGTCGTAAGAGAATTTCAGACTCTTTGCATTTCAAGGAGGCACATCGGAGCAAAACAAAAGTGTCTTCTATTAATACAGCGACCACATGTCGGCGGAATTTGCCGTTGGAAGTGTCATGGAGCATAATACTCGTCTTTTGTCGTCCTAATTTACAACTCTGTATTTCCCCAGATATCGTTTGTACATCAGAAAATACTGGACCTGATTGTGTATATCGGATCAAGTATCTCCATCGGAGCAATTGTCATTACTTTTGTTATGTACATTTATCTCGGGTAAGTATTCGAACAATGTCATCTCAAATGGGAAAAAAAGTCGATCATTTGTTTGTGAACACAATTTACAGTAAAAAGTAGACTTGGTTCAAGTCTGTGATTTGTTAATGTTTTGAGTTGAGTGAACACAATGATTTGTATTTTGCTTTCATGTGAAACGCGCGCGTGAGTGGACGCTATGAGTGGGGTGAACGCTATACAGGGGTTTCACCCGGAATCCGGCAGAAACTAACTCACTATACTGCGCAGACTCAAAGGTAACGCATTCAATCCCTGGAAAAACCGGACCTGGGCTACCAAATTCCGAATAGGTTTATACGAAATAGGACAGACACAAGAGAAACTATTATGAATGATTTTATTTTTTAAAAATTCACTGACTTGAACTAAGTCTAAGTAAAAAGTCATAAGGCTTCATCGTTACTCCTTAACTCATTGTATGCAGACAGCAAGTTAAAAAATATTAACTCGGTTTTAAACGAGGAATTAGTTGATGTGCATCCACCGGGACTTTTTTCCATACTACTGCAGCTAGGAGAGAAAACCAGATATTACCTGCGACACAAAAGTAAGGGGCGAGAGACTGCATGTTTGGTTGAATTTTACAAAAGTTATGCTTAATTCTGCTTGGTCCATGCAAATCTCGAACTCCCTGTTTTGTCAAAAGTGTGTAGATCTTGTATACCTTTGACGATTCACAGCAGCGAAGTACACATTATTGGTTACACTGAATCACGTGACTATCTATTGCTTTTCTTACAACAGTTCATCACTCTCTTCGGAAAGAATGACGATTCACAAAAATTTGATGGTGGCCATATTTATCGTGCAGATTCTTGTTCTCAGCTCGGATACAGCAAGTATACATGTTGTGAGTGTAATCCTTGATTATTTTTTTGTTATCATGGCCGAAACGCGATTCTCAATTTTGCAACATTACCTAGATAAAATCATACTTTGCTATCTTGCAAAATTCATGGATTAGCGGAGAGTTCCTGCCTGATTAGCGACCAATGTGTAACAGTGTAAATGCTCTCAACGGTGATGTTTCTTAACCCAATATGAACGAAGCAAGAAAATGGTTTAAACCCCACAGAAAACTCCAGCCAGTGCTACCTTTGACTGTGGACACTAAGCGAATGGAGAACTTGATGAGTCCGAAGATGTGTTTGCCTTGCGAAATAGTTCCAAGTTACCAAAATTGAAAGTTTATCATTATCAAAAGTATGGCCGAACGACAGCTGAGCTTCTGGAAATGTTATCACATGTACCTGAAAATCTTCGTGTTAAGGTAGAATGCGCTTCGCGGACAGATATTCTGACCCGGTTCAACTTTTACTTTTCTTTTCTAATCTTCCACATGCGGAAGTTCATTTCAAAGCTCTGTAAAAATTATCACCGTCTTAGTTTTTTTCGGAAATATAAAATTTAATTTTTCCCTATAGACTAAACACAGGGATGGCGGCCATTTAGAATTTCACAGATCGGTAATTTGGGTAATTTGTTTCTCCGAGTACCAAAACTTGCACAGTGACCCCCCCCCCCAAATATTCTTGATTTTTAAAGAGAATGATGAAAGATTCCTTGAGGAAAGTTTGAACAAAAGTTTAAGTCTTTCAGTTTCGAGAGGCATACTACCTTAAATTTTGTGATAGCATAGAAAACACAGGACCCGATGTGGTGTAGCCATGAAACTGACTACCTATGACGAGGAGGGAAAAAGGCAGGACTATACCTGAACTCATGGGATCATTGCATAGGGAAACAAATGAAGTTAGTGCCTCGAAGTGCACATCTAAATTTTCTCTTTCACTTGTGACCATCTTCCAGGTGACTTGCAAGATGGTGGCCATCGTTCTACACTATTCTTGCACAGCGCTTTTCCTCTGGATGCTGGTAGAGGGCGTACACTTGTACAGACAGGTCATCACAGTGTACGGCAGTGAAACCAATTGGCTGAAGTACTACTATACCATCTGTTGGGGTAAGTATCGATTTCATTGATGAAAGAAACCCAGTCGTTCATTCCTAGATTTGTCTATTGAACGCCTTTTTTGGGGGGAAACTGTCTCATAACAGTTAGACGAGGCTAAATGCTTAAATTTTCTTTCGATACGGACAGTACAAATACCTAAGAGATAATTATACCCTTCTTCAGAATATATAGGACCCATTGTCAGCGAGTCACAATCAGAATATGAGATTTGTTGATTTGTATAGAACTAATTTACTGATACGTCAAATTGCATGATTGGTGTATTCATCTAAGGGGTAGCGCTGAGACAGAAATTACGTCAATGTAATATTTTTTTTCACTTTGTTCCCACAGGCACTCCGGCAGTAATTGTTGGAATATGTCTCGGTGTAAGATGGCAAGATTATGGAAGTGATAAAAAGTAGGTTTCAGTCAAATGTAAACAATGTCGATGAAAATGCGGTTTTCTGGGCGTGCTTTTTCGTAGAAGTCGATCAGCAATGCAACCTTTTTCAAAATGCCAAATTAAGCAACTGTCAAAATGATTTCTTAATTTATTTTGGTAATCAGCCTAACAGCCGATCTCGGAAGTTGCTGTATACCAACAGTTCACTTAAGACTTTCAAAATGGAATATGCAAAATCAGTCCCATGAAGTAAATTTATTAACTTTTCTTTTCTGTCACACACGAGCCAGTGAAGCTATGCCATTCCTGGATGATATTTTTGGCAAATTTGCTTAAAGAGAGGTTGTGTCAATCCGGGTGTTTTCTTCGGGACACGGGTTTGCGGTTTAATCCCAACCGTCACGGTAAATACAGATGACATTAGCCATCGTACTTAAGTGAAAGACTTAAATTATTCTCAAACTTTCCTCAAACAGACTTTCGACAATTCTCCATCAAAATCAAGAATAGAAATTAGGGGTCACCGCGCAAACTTTGGCACTACAAGTTACCCAATATATACTGATGTTTGAAATTCAAAATGGCGGCCATCCCTATGGGTGAAATAGCATGTTCGATTTTCGAAAAGCTAAGACTACGTAACACCAAGAGCTTTAAAATGAGCTCCCACTAGTGGTAGACCAGAAAAGTATTGAAATTATTTGAGAGCTCGATTATTTGTCCCTGATGCGTATCCTACCTTAACATACTACGTCAGCAAGTTATGGCGTCGATGATCATGCTAATTTTCCTAAATTGTCAGAGGTGTCCCTAGTCTCCAGCAACAAGAATCGGAACGACACAATATGACGGTTGATATAGATTTGTCAAAACATAACGTCCAGGAGAGGCACCTGTGTACCTAATAATATATATTCACTTTTAGCAGATACTGTAGTTAGAGTCCTAATGCAAATTAACTCGACACTTAATACGCATTTAAGCACCCATAGTATCTAACATATAGTAAACAACAATAGAACTAACATCACAGATAATTTAACGAATGCCAGATGATCTTTATGTTTGTTTGTTTGTTTGATTTCTTTTCTCTCGAAAACGAAGTGTTGTTGAACAATTATTTCATCACAGGTTACAAGACCACGACTGCACGGGGGATCCATACATAGGCTGGTAAGGGCCACAAAAACAGAGAAAGGTCTATCGGCGGGTTCACGCCAGCAGCGTACAGTGACGTCTTCTCAGTTTGTTGCGTACTGAAATTTCACTTTCCCTCTTTATCGCAGAGTTGATGGCGCACTCCTGATAACATAGCGTTAAAGAGTCTACCATCTTTTTTTCTCTGTGCTCACATTTCAACCGGACATGCGTATTTGCAGAGTTCAGTGGATGTTTTTAAATCGGGAAGGCGACATCGATGAAAAATCAGAGCATGATTTACGACTGAGCAATGTATAGAAACAATGTACGCGTGTCTTTCAGAGTTAAAATGCTATCAGTAAAACGATATTCCGAATATAGCAACAAGGCGATTCTGGATATCACTTGACCCCAACATCGTAACGGTCGGCATCCAGTCGTGTCCACATTCTAACATCATCCGTTACGCCTTAAGCATGTGCATTGAAGTTCATTTTGCATGTATGCTTGTGAATCATCAATGCCGCTGTACCACCTGCATCGCGCTTTCATGCATGCGAAAGATATAAATAAGACTTCGGTGAATGTTTTATAGCTGCAATGTAGAAGCTTAACTGTTCATGCCTGCACACATCACATCACATCACATCACATCACATCACATCACATCAACATCACGTCACCAAGTGAACGTCTTGTCTCCGGTGTCTATATTACCTGTCGTCGCCGGAAAGCTGAATCTGTTTGCCCTCCGGGACAACATTCTGTGTCGTGCTGTAAACCAGTGATTATCAGTCTTGTATACTGTGATTGAATATTGTGAGAGAGAGTATAGGATCGTGAACTCACTTATAACCCGATGTGACCAAAGATTTGGCCGGGTCTTTCTTTTTGGAGACACGGACACTGTTTCCTACAAAAAAAAACTAAGAACAAAACTTACCAGTGATTTCAAATGATCATATACCGTGTCCGCCTTTCTGCCAAGTTTCTCGTTTTGGAAACATTTTTATCATTCTTTGCATTTGGTTTGTTGTTCGGTAAAACTTTACTTGTGACTCGTTTCAGGTGTTGGCTGTCGGCTGATCACGGTTTGATATGGGCCTTTGCAGCTATTGCAATTTTCATCATCCTGGTAAGTATAGTGCTCATATTTGTTTCTCAGTCGATAGCAACATTAAAGGATTCAACAGTTTCAGCCCTTTGACCCTCTACGCAGGAGACCTGCCAGCCGTTTAGGCCGCCCGGCTGTCTTGATGACACTCTACAGCATGAACTATGTCAACTGGCACACCAGTGTGATTTCATATATGCTCTTTATTTGAATCATTTCCGACCTTTGGGGTCGATTTATGCTCATATCTACCAGAGTGCGCCCGCTTGTGCTAGCTCAAAGGCCGCGGGACGCACCACATGCTGACCTCAAAACTGTACAACTATTGCAGGCCAATATTATCGTATTAGGCGCGGTCGTCAAGGTGGTCATTACCGCTGCGAAAATGACACAAGCTAAAGAGTACGACCACGCAAAGTGAGTAGATTTACATTGCTGCATGCATTTATTCTATGATCTCGGGGGGGGGGGTCTGTAGAACAAGGAGAAAGTTCATCGAGGATTGCGTAGCTTTGGAAATAAAGACTTGTTCGCAAAAAATTCTCAAGCTGGTAAATACGATAGGCGGTCGACCATAATTGAGTTTTGAAAAGGATGTGTCGTAAGACCAATTTGCAACTACGCCATTGCACTCTTTTGACAATACCTCGATTAGCTTTCATCTTATCAATACGTATTATTATTATCAGCTAATAACATGCCACTTCTCGAGTACTCGGCTTTTAAATTTTTTAAGCGGTTAAAGATATATACATTCTGTGACCTACGGTGTATTATTTCATCAATTTTATCCTGTTTGTCAATTAAGTTTACTTGTCATACTCCCAAAATCATGTCGAACTTTGCCCAGTGTTCATGTTCTGCTTGCAATTAATCAAAGAACTGAAATAGTAGCCTTCATGCATTTAATGACCAATGTCGTCGTTCATGACCGATTTTTAGTCCGGACAAGAATTCGTGTGCCAACGACAACATTGCATTTATTCGTACAGAAGGCGTCATGTTTGTAATGTCACGATTACTCCGAAGTAACCATGACAACGCTTATACCGTGTATTTCATCTCACTTTAGTAAGGAAAAGAAGGAAATGTTGTAGTTTTGAAGGACAAACTAATAAAAACATTAACAATTCAGATATCATCGATTCAAAGTGTGCATATTTTTTATGAGCGTACACAATACAATTTCTTGTGGCATAAAGCGAAGTCCCTTTGTGTGAATACATACAAATTAACACAAAGTCGTTTGTTTCCAGTATGGCTTCATAGAAGTGTTTCTGACCTGGTTAAATATTTACAAACCCAGCCAGGACTAGCCTAGGTTGTAAAAAAGTGATGGAGTTACCTGTCTCTACTTGAAATTGGGCAACGTGTCTATTATAACGAAAAGACTCACGTGGGGCCGCCATCTGAACACATACCTTACAACATGTGTCTTGGAAAACAATCAGTATGGCTCTTTCACTGCACCCCTGGATGTCACTAACGCGATGAGTTCATTCCCATAGCGAAGAGGGCAGTTAAAAGGATTCTCTCGGTGTGTACGTTTGTTGTGATACTAGCATGTCACATAAATTTTGTGACTCTCTAGACAGGGCAGCGAGACAGCAAGTGACTCATGCGTGACTTGTTAAAGAACGGGCAATCATCAGGTGATGGGTCGCTGAACGCCGCGGAAGAACTGCGGGCTAAAACTACTACGGTCTTGTGCAATGCATGAAATACGCAAAGACCTGTAGTCGGCGAAAACTATCCGAATACTTTCTCAAGATCTTCACTCTTCAGAGAAATACCGTACACTTACACTTGGATATATTGAAACGTTTTATATCATCCGTTGTCTTATTACTGGAAGAAACTGCAGCAAATTCAGTAGATATTCGATTTATAACATTTTATTACCATTTCCACGTTTTGCCCAACAGAATACTAGTATACATAAATAGCGGGAGTCAGATAAGAGTAATGAATATATGACGTCTACATATTACTGATAATTATCAACTAACTGTATACATCCTTCTCTCAATGCAAAGAAATTACCTGTATAATAAATGTCACTTAGGTGGAAAAAAATTCCGGGAAGCAACCACACTGAATCCATGACCGGCCGCTCAAAACGCGATTAACCAGGGACAGAACTGGGGTCGACACACGTCGAATTTCGAATTCCCACGCTTACTTTTCTGGTAATGGTATCTTCCGATCACATACACTTTCTTGTGTTTTTGAGGAATACTCTTTTATGATGTTCAGAGATGTCTTGAAATAAATGTAGGACGTTTTGATAAGTGTTTGACGGTGTTCATAATAGCTGGTATAGCTAAGAATATCGCTTACCTGATCTTGACTCTAACATTTTACAGCCATGATCTGTATGTAATATTTTAACCATAATATCAAGAAAAGGCTAGCCTGTTAGCAGCTTAAATCGAGTAATATCAAATTCTACAGTTTGATACAGATTCAAAGATCGTTTGATGGTATCTTACCTGACCGCATCGGCACAGTATTCAAACAAACATATGGTGGCGCTCTTTCGAGACAGAGAGGTCCGAGCCAACTTGCCTTCACTGTGTGCTTTCATTTAGAAGGCCACGGTGCTGGCCGAAATTACACTCACCATTTTGCTTCTTTCTTTTCCAGAGCGGGTGTCAAAAGTGCATTAATGTTGCTTCCTTTACTAGGAACGACATGGTTGCTTGGACTCTTCGCAGTCGACAACGAGACAATAGTGTTTCTGTATCTCTTCGCGATTTTGAACTCCCTACAAGTAAGTGTAGATGTGGATAGTTCTACACGAAAGTGTGGAAAATATACAGCTGTACACATGTGTTTTAGCTGTACTGTTTAGTGAACCCTAGAAGTCAACACGTCTGTCAGATTCTAATGAGTTCAGTTCTTCATGTAACTTAATTAAATTAATTGATTCTTCATGTAACTTAATTAAATTAATTGAACCCCCCTCTCTCTCTCTCTCTCTCTCTCTCTCTCCTCTCTCTCTCTCTCTCTCTCTCTCTCTCTCTCTCTCTCTCTCTTCTCTCTCTCTCTCTCTCTCTCTCTCTCTCTCTCTGCCTGTCTTTTCTTTGTGCATCTTCCTGGTTCACGCGATCTGTAACTGTACCTGTCTGATATCTCTGTACCTTAATTATCTCACCATTGCTGCCTCTGCCTTGCCCAACCTACGACAGGGTCTCTTCGTAGTGCTGTTCCATTTTGTCTTCAACTCGGAGGTAAGTTTGACCCTTTGTCGCGCTTTGTTCGATCCGAACATTACTTATATGTCGTTTTGAATATAAATGGAACACATACAGAGCCAAACTACATTTAGACAAAACATATTAAAGACTATATTACAGGCCTGTTGAATTGTGTAGAATATTCGTGATATCTCTCCCTAAGTTTGATCTTATATTTATTTATTATTTACTTTCACAGGATGCTAAAATGTGATATTTTTTTAATTTTCCGATTCAAACACCACAGGTATCAATAAAGTAGTCCATAAATATTAACCGAACATTAATACCCTTGAAAATAATAAAATATTATGTGATCTCTGTAGATCAAATATTGAACAATGCACAACATTGATGTATTGTTCAATCTATTATACAGTCCCGGGTTCGGTTAGAGCGTGAACTACATTTTGACTGAGACCAACGCGGTCTTCCTTGCAATCTAATTTTCATGATGTACCTCTTGCAAAGCAATTCCTGTCGCGCAGCTTACAAATGGTGCTACTATATTTTCTCTGTGACACTCATTGATTTCATTCAGTATGATTACGTATTTAAAGAGGTACCTTCAGAAACGCATGATGGGAGTTATCAGAGTACTGCTTTCACCAATTGACTTTCATCGGTGTTGTTAGCTTATGTTGCAGTTGTTAAAAGTAAAACTTAAAAGGGGCGTTATACGTTAGACAACTTTTTTCCCTCCAAATTTACTTTTTTGCAAAGATTTCAGTTTTACTGATATATTGACAAAAGGTTAAAATGTCAGTAGGGCTTACATATTTGCGTGACAGTCGTAAGTTGTTAGAAAGAAACGTAAGTTTATGCATAATATTGCACGATTCTCTGGCTTTTCACCAATTTTCAATATTTCTAAACAATATAGTCCACTCACTTCACCCTATGCTACCGTACTAAACTTTAGATTCTCTACTTTTTGAGAAAAGACATAATACGGAAGTGTTGTAATGTCGTCTCTGATAAGAAATATCCCTTTGGAAAATATGTGTTGGCGCCAAAATAAATGGAGCAGTTTGAAATATACGTTGTGAAAAATTACGCCATTTCTTAAAAATCATTTTTTTTTATTTTCAGTCGTACAAATTTTCTAGTTCCGAATTTCCCCGTTATCTAACCGCCTTTTTTCGGCACTAACCTTCCATGTCAGTAGATGCGGAGCCCTGTTTATTGCATATCACCATTTACCCTATCTTGCGTGAGCTCTCGTCCAATCAGAACGTAGTATAGCCTTGGCGTAGTCTAGTAGAGACACTTATATAATAGGATTCACGTACATTTCCCCCACGTTTCAGGTGAGAGCTGCCTTAAGGAGAAAACTCGAAAAACGCGCCGCTGAAAAGGGATCGCTCACATTTGGCCTGTCAACGATGGTAAGTCACTGGCACATTATCACTGTCTGGCAATCAGCCAAATGCAGTACCATGCCGGAAAATGCCGAGAGAGTTTGACCGGTTAAGAAGGGCTTGACTACGCAGTTTCTGCGTAGTGAAGCTTCATTACGTATTCATGGTGACCCTGGCCAGCTGTCAATAACTTTGGGGGCTTTTGTCTTTTGGCCTGCTTTGTCGTTGGACACGACCTGCCAATCACCCAGGTAGTCAATTAAACTATTAATTGACTGTTTACCGACCCGATTAACACTATCCAGCAGTATCAGTCATATTTTAATCGCGTGGCACGGGTGGGCACAACGTAGGAACGCGTGTATTTCTGTGTGTACGTTTCACTTGTGGTGTTGTTTGTACCATCGTGTGTCCTTGTTTCACCTACAGCATTACCTTCAAGGTGACAGGCTTACTATTAATGTTCAGTATCATTGCACCGAGTTCTGCCCACGGTGAAAACCACCTGTTTTGCCTACTAATTACTGCCCGTCGCTGCCCGTCCTGAATGTAGCCTATCTATAGCTACAGTAATCACATAAATCATTTATCAGTTTTGATATATACTCCTAAATTGTAAGTTTGATCAAAATCGAGACCACATTCAAGGGCTATGCAGACTGTCCATGTAAGCACACACAGTGACAAGAAGGCGGCAAACACCTACTCACCAAGCACATCGAATCGGCGAAAAGAAGCATAAAAAGCTAGGCTTATCGCCAAAACAAACGCGCCAAGCGCTAACAAAAACCCATACCAAGCGGCCCTTTTCAGGGCCACCAAATACTCCAAAAAGGGAACTACCAAAAAATACGATAAGATGACATAGAACACACAAACACTTAAAAGAAATAACAAAAATCGTACACATAACAAACAACTGAAACACAACATTAAATACAAAATAAACAATCACAGTAACGTAACAGAAAACATGGCCGTGGAAATAAATCAGCTATTTCCAAAGAAAAGCCGACAACAACATGAAATTCAACAACAACCTATCATCGCCCAAACTATGAAACTCCGAAAAATAGTACTAGGCAAAAGCCTTAAAATTCATTCGGACACCAACAAAACCAAACAGAATAAAACCACCTCAGGATTTCAACAAATAAAGTCGTATAATGTGACTACGCTACATCGTGAGACACAAACAATCGCAACAACACCAATTCAAAGAAAAGTCAAATTGGACTCCACGAACAACAAAAAAAACAAAAACTTGAAAGCTATCTGAAGCTGCTAAACTCGCACTTCTAGAGATACCCTTTCAAACAAGGAAACAAAACATGTCGCGTGCCAAAAGAATCGCGATAAACCAGCTTGCAAACATTGGACAAATTTTGGGAAAATAACCCTTCGACAAGGGTCGGTTTTTCGTTATTGTCAACACAAACGATTACGTACTCGAATGCGAAAGGCAATTACGTAACACTCAGTATTACACACAACAAGCCAGAACAAACAGTAAACAAAGTAAATGAACTATTAATTAAAATGTACGAGAACAAGCACATCAACCAGGATACTTGTAAGTATCTTGATCAATAAACATAAAATCCGTACCCCGAAATGGTACTTATTGCCTAAAAATTCACAAACCTCCGCAAAAATCTAAAAGACACACCAGTCAAAACAAAATTTACCGAAGTAAAGAAATATAGAACAAACAAACCGAACCACCAAACGGACTCACAACGTGACCAAAATTAATATACTTGCCTCGCTAATCGGAAAGCAAGACCACTAAAATGCATTAAAATAAATTTTCACAAACACAAACTAAGGAAAGAATCTACACTGCGATGAGAAACCACACTCGGGTTTCGAAACGCAAGCGTCAAAGGGCGACTCTATCAACTTTTGTAACAACATAGGTCCGGCTGCGTCTCGCCATAAGCTTTCCCCACACAAACAAAACATTACCGTACACACTAATCCAAACTTCTCTACAAATATCCAAAGCGAAACAAACATTTCATTAACACAAACAATCGGATAAGAATGTAGGAACACATTTTCGAAACGAATCAAACACAAACTCGACACAAAAACATTTAGGATAGTTAGGTGGGGAGCCTGTTTCACATTTTTTACATCTCGCTATACTGTCTATGATTCTAAAAATAAAGTCATCTGCCACTTTTTCTGTATACGCGGTTTGGCAAAACTCATCTCTTCAATCGAAAGTCGGGCGATTTCATGGTTCTTTGGGGCACTTAAGTGTACGTCGAGCTTAAGGAATGTAGTTACATTCGCGATGTTTTATTCGAAAATTATTTATTCCTTCAAGGGCAAATGCTTATAATTTATGCTGTTGGAAATACTGGCCGCTCATAAACAAGACAATAAACTCAATATATGTGCATTTTTACTTATATTGTCAAAGTACCACCGACACCCACAAAAAACCAAATGGTTCAGTCCAGGTATTTGCAACTCTGCCATCCGACTGGTCAACAGGAAATCAACCATAGGTGTCTTTTGGCACGCGTATACGCCAGTCACCTAGGCGACGGTAATCTGCACCACTTATCACCATCGGGAAGGTACTCCTCCCCATATACCACTGGTGATCCCACCCTCAAGGCACTGCGTAATTCGACCAAGCATTGTTATTGTAATTTCCTGCATAAAATTAACAGCGAGGTCAACCGGTCAAACTGTCTCGGCATTTTCTCTCATGCTGATTGTTGTCCTCTATAGTGAACACATATTAGCGCAAACATCGTTTATGCTCCCTTGATGCAGAATGCCCGCGCTTTTCTTCTTCGTCAGCATACCAAAACTAATGACAGTAATAAAAAGACAACACGACAAGATCAGCCACCAGTAGAGTAAAACCTGTCTGAACCAAAACCCTCTCTAAACCAGAATACTGTCTATACTTAACAATTATCTCAGTCCCATACCCATGACGCAATGTCAATCATTCCTCTATGAACCGAACACTTCCCCAAACTGAACAACTTTTCCAGTCCCGATTGTGTTTGGTTTGGATTAGTTTTTCTGTATGTATATAGATATACTAGTATAAGAGAAAGGGAGAGAGACCTAGAATATAAAATATTCACAATTTTATCACAAGCTGGATAGTTTGTTACTTGTTGTCTCTTAACTGCAACGGCTAAGCAAACAAAAACCTCGTGGAAGAGAATAGTAATTAAGGTATCGACTAAGGTTCCTAGACACGTATTTTCAATTTGCATGTCTACATAAAAGAAGAAATCACACATCCAATGTGTGGTATATTTTTTACCAACTCGGTCATCGAAGAGTTCAAAAAAAATTACTATAGTTTTTCGAAAAGGGTGCGGACACGGTTGTTTTACTAAAAAAGCTTTATTTTAGGTTTTTAGAACTTACGAACCGAATGTTTGGCTTTTCACAATACATAATATTCGTCAACAAGTCGGTTGCCAATCTTACAGGAACAATCAAGAACCAGAGCCACCAACGCTATGTCGAGGGCAACTAAGTCAAGCTCGGTTAATGTCGTGAAAGTGGAAGAAATTGAACCGGAAGGGATGAAAGATTTCAGCATCACGGACAAAACGGGCGGCGTCATTGTCACCAGGGTAAGACAGGGCAACATTTTCAAAGGGAGGGTTACCTGTAAGTTGGCGATATGATTATCGTTGGAAGCTAGATGATGTTTTTTTCAATGTTGGTGTTCGAGAGATTACTATGTTAGCGCTTTTGTATGAACTCCCTGGATTCCATACCATGGCAACAGCAACATGAATCGGTCGAAAATGTTTTTTGTTTGCGAGCTAACTGGAACTTCACTCTTTAATCCCAACAGGTCGGTGGTCACCATGCTCGAATACTTCGTTCAACACAGTGGAAACAGAGCTGCCGAACACGCCTCTGGTCGATTGACCTCTGACTTCAGCAGCAGCCGATTTGAGTCCAAGAAATTAGTGCAAGCATGGCCGTCAGATCTGCTAAATACAAAGGGATTTTGCCTCGATGATATGGACGTTTCGGCTGCGCCCTCATCGGTCGGCGATGAGAAATTCACGGAAAAAGTCACCAAAGGCAACCTTTCAGACAGTGTTTCCTTGACGTTTATCGGACATATTAGATACCCTTGTCACTGATATGTAGTGAAATTTTTCCTGAGAGTTCACGGTATATTAATTCTAGTTTTTCAAAGGGAGTTTAATCGTGTCACTTGCCTTTCCGGACAATAGGTCTACAGGTCTGGACCAATATAACGAAAACGATTGACGATGGTATTATAAAGATTAATAGTCGAATGTGAGCAGTTGCCTTATCTTCACACCCCTTAATGCTAAAAATGAGGAGAGCAGCCTCAGTGAACTCACACACAAAAAAGAAACAGTAAAAGTGATGCGATAGTGTATTTACATCGAACTGTTCATATATATATATCTGCATCACCTTTGCCAAAGGACCAGAAACAAATGACATCTTCTTGTTCCTAAAATATTCATATCGTAAAGCTATGTTGCAAATTTCAAGACCGCCATAAAAAGGGATTTGCACATTGTCTTTTTCAAGTTACAAATCTTGTATGCTTAGCCAATCAGCTAGTCTGTTGAGACGCCTGCGAAACGAAAGTTAGCTTCATGTGTTTCCCAGACATGGTCAGTGAAAATAGTAAAGGACTTCTTTATGTATTCTGGTATTTGAGTAAATGTATGGTGATTATAATTGTTCGACTGGATTCGATAGCACACTATTCCCATGAACATTGTTTTGCCGCTAGTTTCACTTGTAGTAAAACTCTCGGTACTCCCAATATTTGTAGTTAATCTGTTTGATGTTATTCTTGAAGAGCACTAACCAGCTGATATTTATACCCTTGCAGTACTGTAACAGCAGTCTTCAACACACCTATAGCCCTTGTCTATAGCCGTCCCTTTAAACCGTTACAGGTTTTTCTCACAAATGTTTTTGTACAGCTTCTTTTTTCCAGCAAATTAAGTGAAGATTGCGCAGCATTTTAAGAATTTATAGCATTAGTTAAACTTTAACGTTGCACTCGGCGTTTTCTTATACCACGACTCACGTAGTGACAACAAAGTATCTGCAGCAAATCCACATAGCGATGCCGAATAAACAGTCTTTCCGTCCAATAGATGCTGTTGTCGAGATGACACAGTGCTCGCTGTTGCTGAAATTGACAATCTTTTTCATGCTCTGATTTTCTAGAGACCCAAACCCACAATTCAATCTAGCGTTCAAATTAGAGAAAATAGAATGGACTTTGTATTATATCAGAAGTTTGGGTAGGCAATCAGTAATTCCACCACCTCACTAGATATAAAATTACGAACTGAGGTAGACTTAAGCCAGATCGTGGCGTTTCATCTTCGGACGAAATGTCTGCTCAATTAAGGTAGAATGCGCCTCGAGGACTTATACTCGGACTCTAAAATTTGTTCATTACTTTTCTAATGTACCGCTTGTTTGGGAAATTTTATTTTTTCTATCCATGGATGGCCGCCATTTTGAATTTCAAATATTGGTAAATATCAGGTAATTTGTTACTCTAGAACCAAACTGTGCGCGGTGACGATGGATATCCTTAATTTAGGAACAGAATGGTTGAACGCTTCCTTGAGGAAAGTTTGGACAAAAGTTCAGTTTCGCAGCGCATACTACCTTAATGTACTCTTTTTGTTATAAAAACTTAGAACAGTGCATACCACTTTAGATTTAGCTTCCAGAAATGTAAATAATACTTTTAAAAAAAGATTATTTTTTCTATAAGACAAAGGCACTGTAATGAAATTACACCTAGTCGAGATGACGTATTTTTATTGGAAATAAAAGGAAAGAGTCGATAATGAATCTTTTGGACTGAACGGGTGTATCATGGTTTGGAAGTTCAACATTTCATGGCGTAACTTTGAACTGGTAGTTTTATTTTTCAAGATAGCTTCGAGTGTGAGTTTGACAAAGGCTACATCAAACAGCGAGACTGGAGTGCGTACTCGTCCTGGTGAAAGAACTTATGGATAGTGGCGTGTCTAAAGGATAAATATTGCAAGACGCGCTCAAAGGCTTGGGTAATAGATGAGGAATGCCACTCGTAAAAAATTGGATCGAGTTATCACCAACAGCCATTAGATCCTGAAAGAATGACATAAAAAATGTTTGCACGGGGAAAAACCGTGAAACATTTTTGAACTTTTGCTGCTTTCGCAAAAAGGGAGACATATTTACGTGATTTAAGACTGGAATAAGCGTGACATTCGCGAGAAAATTTGCCCGCTCTGCCAACTCTCGCGAAAAAAGTCAAGCTTTTGGACGCGATAAAGCTTGTAAGTTTGTCTCCGTATGCACTCAGTCGCCTAAGTTTTCTATTTTCTCCGCCAAACGCTTGTGCGTGCGTGTCCTTTGTCACCATCAAACTGGCAATCCTTGTGTCATCCGGGGTATCTCGAAATAGGGGTAGATCTTATTCAGGGGAAAACATTCGGTCAGTTTGGCGGCAAAACGTAGCCGTTTAACACTCCAGGTAAGTGTCTGGGTAAAGTAACTTTTCTGACAGGGTGCCTGCGCCTCGGAGAATCGAGGCTGTTGGTTTGATGTTTTGTATATCGCAGTAATACTCAGTGGTTAAGCGAATATGATTTCATTGATACGTTTGAATACTGCAATGACAGGCAGCACAAATTTATTAAAATTGAAAATAAACTTCACAAACAATGGAATGTTTCCTTCCTTTAAACAGATATAAATAAATATTGTTCAAATCTGTCTTATAAAAATATGGATCTTCAATGTAAACTCCAAGTCCCCAACCCGACTGTTTGAATTCCACACAGAGATACCTCACGATTCCCCTATTAATGCAACTGTCACACAGGGGGCCGTCATCGAGTAGGTAGTAGGGCAGAGAGACCCGTCGACGGCGATGAGACGAAGAATGCGTGTTTGCACATGAACACTTCACGGGAATGGCAAAAATTGCGTCCATGTCCTAAATTCTGCACATAGTAAAGTTCGTCATTTCTTGAGGATGCGACCATGCAACGTGAACCTCACTTTGGGACAACTGGGATAGCTGAATGTGACGGTGTCAGACAGCAATTTGATAGGCTGCTGTGAATTTTATTGAATGTCGCCCTCTCGTGGGGATCAAGTTTCCAGCAGCTCAGCATGACATCGAGTACCTTCGAGGGGAAGTCAACGGGCGCTTGAAGATTCGTGCCTTTCAAAACGACGTCGACAACTTGCTCGTCGTCAAGGTGACTGTAAGGGAGCGCTCCGTACGAGAAAATCTCCCACAGAGTCACTCCGTAGGACCAAACGTCGCTCTCCGTCGTGTAGACCATCTTTTCCAACGTTTCGGGGGCCATCCAACGAATCGGAAGCATTTTGCGTCCGATCTGCAAAAAAATAGAGAGAGACACGGCAGTCAGTAAATTGTGAAAATATAGGAGTATTTCTTCGGAAGCTGTTTTGCTAACTGACTCAATTTTTATATGTAATGCATATGATGGTAAAAATGTGAACCATTAATGTTGCTCACCTAGATAAACTATGCTAGATTTACATGATGGAACATTTTCTGTGTTCATGTCATTTGGAAAATATTATTTAAGAATCATCAAACGGATGTGTTTGCAACAGTATTAAAATAAATATTTTTTAGAATGATCTTACCAAGGCAAAATATGGTCAGTACATCAGAGATGTAGTACTGTTAAGTTGGATTAGCAATGAAATATTGATTCGCATAAATATTACTAAAAAGAAGTCTGTTTATGAGTGTTGGGTGAAAATTATCAAAACGAACACATGCAACAGAACATTGAATTAAGCTTACAGTGCTGGACAAAAGCCATATGCTTAATTTTCATATCGATCTTTTCACTCTTTGGAATATAGTCGAATAACCGAAGAAAGTTCGTGGCCAAAAAACTACCCGACAGAAATAGACTCAATGCAACGTTGGGCAGTTGCAACGTGGGCAGTAAAAACCCCATAGCACTTACTTTCGTGTAATCCTGAGGGTACAGTTCGCTCGCTATTCCTAAGTCAGCCACTTTGATTGACAGGTCTCCGGTAACCATACAGTTTCTGGTAGCTAAGTCACGATGAACAAAATCATTGGACGCAAGATAGGACATAGCGCATGCCACTTGCGTTGCAATGTCAACAAGTTTGTTACGGTGGATCTGCGATGGGGGCTGCAGTTTGGTGGCGCCCTTCTCCGCGGATGGTGAGCGAGCCGCGAGAAATTGTTTGAGGTCTCCATACTCGGCGTACTCGAAGATGATTGACAGAGGCTGCCCGATGGTTATAACGCCGAGCATTTCCAACACATTTGGATGCTCGAATTCACACATGGCCGACACCTGTCCATCAAACGATTGCCGCGCATGCTCAGTGGCATCCAGTTGCAACTCCTTCACCATGGCGATGGCTGGAGGATGTCCCGGAAACAGGCTTTCGAGTCCCGCCAAATATAGTCTCCCGAATCCACCTGCGTGTAAATTTCTCACAAACTTCACCTTCTTTCGGGGAACTTCTGTCAATATTCGAACAGCGGGAACGTCCTCACTCGGCTTCGGATAGTTGTACTTGCAGACGCTGTCAACAGATGAGGACGCTATCTCGGGGTCTTGATTTTTTGGCACGGGGATGAATTTACTGAACTTGACCGCCTGAAAAGGCGCCAAAATATCCCTCCTGGGTAACCACACTTTACACAGCAACGTGACAATGGCAGCAATCATCACTATGGCGCCGACGGCGGAAGAAATGATGATGATAAGCAGACTGCTTTGACTACTGTCGTCACTTCCGCCATGGTTCTTGCTTCCTTCGCCATGTCCTTTCCCGCCACTACCCGCGGGATTCGAGTCCATGCTACCTGTCTCCTCTTCTCCGGTAAGACATGAAATAATCTTGCCATCTGAATGGAGAAAAACAACAAGTCAGGTTGGTGCATTTGAAACAACAGATCACTATATCGCTGCAAATTTTCATAAATCTGGTATAGTGGAGCAAATTTATCGTCTCATAAAATAAGTGTAAGTTTACACATGTGCTTCGCTGACGGCGTTCATCCCGACGTGAAATTGACTGGACTGCATCTACGTGAAGAGTGGAGGGAATGTCGAAGGAAATAAAACGATTGATCAAAATGTTACATTTCACGAAGACATTTTGACATCGACGAGGATTGTTAAATGACACTTCAGAAAAAAAGTGAAACTTTACCTTTAAAGTTTCTTACGCTATGGTCCATACGTGACCGTTGCGGCATATTCCTCACCTAATTTATAAGACGAAATCCTGTAGTTATGCTCCTTGCTGAAGGGTCCTCGTCCCACCTCGTTCAAGGCTTGGATCGTGAACTGGTACTCGTCCAGAGCTCTCAGCCCTTCAATGGTCGCTGTAGATGACGTTTCCATGGTAACGCGGGGGAGGGGAGATGACTCGCGAGAGTCGACTGTCTTTATCATGATATTGAATTCTGGGACTGACCGGCTTTCGCCTGCGTATGCCATGGACGTCGGCGGCGGGACTTTGCCCTCGTTGAACAAACTTAGTGTAGAGTATGACCAATGCAGTCGGACACTGTCACATGACCTTGTCTCTATGAGTAAAATTTCTGGCTTCATGGAGGGAGCTGCAAATGAAATGAGACAAAAAAATACAATTATATTGCTCTTCACACTATAATTTCCTGAGAAGATGGCAGTGATATTTCGATATTATCCCCTTCTCCGTTGAATTGAATGGTCCACATCAGGGCTCCTTGGCCTGATAGTTCGATAGGTTCTCAGATTTAATGAAAATGATAGTTCTTTGCTTTTATAAATGGCAAACATTTAAAGCATCTAGAATGTATTTTGCATTTTGGTGGGAAAATAAATGCCGCTTTCATGAAGATATCCGTCTTTTTGCTCTATAAAACATGGTACACATTATTTTTTAATCTAAATTATGTTGAAATGCATATACATAGTAGTAGCCATGCCAACATTGCTTATTGTTTATAAATAAGTTGTGTCATTGTTGACGCAAGAAATCTTATCCGAACGGATATTTCGTTGTCAACTGTAACAGTACACATCAAACACTTACAGGGTGTGTTGACAAAGATTGACGTTTGGCATTTCAATAGGATTTTTAAAGTAGGAGGAAACTGAATTTATAAATAAAAAAAACAGTTTTAAAAGTTCTAAGGAGACTAGAGCTTGTACTGCAATGTAATTATAAGGGATTAGTTCGCCTACATACCACATCTCACGTCATGCTTGGTGAGCTCAGTGACCGTTCGCCTAACGTCGTCCTGGTTCGTGCACTTGACAGTTGCCTGTTTGAGTAGTAACACATCGTCCGTTCCTTTCAGCCAATCCACGAATTGTAGCAAGTCACAGTTGCACTGCAGTGGATTGTGGTCTAAAGAACTGTTGAGAAACAGACGTCAAAAATGAGTGCTATTACCATTACGTTCCAATTGCGACTAGACGTAGCGAGAAACAGTAAACACAATTTGCAGATATCGTCTTAGATACAAACATTTGTTGACTACTATTCCATTATGGTGTCCAATCCATGCCAAAATTACTACTTTGATTTTACAACACAACATGCCATTCCGAATTCTATTTTACAATTCAACATGCTATTTCACAACTCAACATGCTATTTGACAACACATCATTGACTTCCAAATCCTATTTTACAACTCAACATGCTCTTCCCATTTCATTTGACAATTCAACATGCTATTTCACAACTCAACATGCTATTTGACAACACATCATGGACTTCCAAATCCTATTTTACAACTCAACATGCTCTTCATTTGACAATTCAACATGCTATTTCACAACTCAACATGCTATTTGACAACACATCATGGACTTCCAAATCCTATTTCACAATTCAACATCCCATTCTAAAGCTAGCTCTGCGGAGCAGGGCAGTGTTACTGGCTATCGAACAAGATTCAAAATGGCGGACGCGAAATGGTCCCCTCGCACAGAGAGAGAAATGCGAACTTTGCACAAGTCTAAAAACGCAGCTTAGTACATTGTGTATCTAAACAAAATGAGCGTGCTCGAAAACTAGGATCGATCACGATTATAAATTAAAAATTGCCTGTTTTTGGAAAAGAAACTGCGCGCTGCAATCAGCAGTTTTGTCTATTGTGCACCGTGCGTGGGAGGCTTATCGTGAAAGACCGAGATTTACTATATGGCGCATCTGATATGGTCCCATCGCATAGAGAGATGAAAATAGGCTTTGTCTAAGTTCAAAAGCACAGCTTAGCTCATCGTGCATCTAGACAAGAGTTGAGCGTGCTCAAAATAGGAGATCGATCACGATTTTGGGTGAAAAAAAACCGATTGTTTTCGGTGGAGAAACTGCGTGTTGCAACCAGTGGTTGGTTTTGCCTATGGCGGTCAGCAGGGCTGTGGTGGGAGGCCTTTAGCCGGCAAGGGGTGGACCATTGGGGAGTGGAAAATTTTCGAAAAAAAAATTCCCCAAAATTTCAATAAAAATAATCAGCCAAAGAAACTTGAGAAAAACAGATGACGCACTTAGGTAAAAAAAAAAAAAATCCGTCAAAATTCTGAAACATTTTTATTTTAGTCTGCATCAGATATACTATGATTCTTTGGCCAAGAAAGGGGGGGGGAAGGGGAGATCTGAAGGGTATAATCGTGGCCAGTAAATGAAGTAACTTTTTTATTTTATAACTTTTTGTTTTGTTCATCATATGTTTTTCTTTCACTGAAGTTTGGCATCGTAAAGTAATTCGAGATATAAGATAATATAAAAATCATATCTGTGATATCGATTGTTAACAACTGTATTGTGGGTCTTTACACTATGATTAATTAACAAGAATTCAACAATTCAGGCAGCTTGCATCGGTACATAAAATGGGAAATATTCACCAACCATATGACAAACAATCACTTTCTTTGTATTTCACTATTCAACGAAACTGATTTCCATTGTAATGTTTAAACTTTATTTTACAATTAAACATTACAAATCCGTATTTTTCTTTTCAAAATTTCATTTGTACACTTGTCTTGACGGTTTCGCTTTTCTTTCTAATTCCACATAATATCCCTCGTCATATACACAGGCTTGCAATTGAGATATTTCATACTCAGCTTGCTGGAGATTGGTCACTACATCATCATTTATGATACCATGACCAGTGCCGTTCAGAACAACAACAAGCCGGAGCAGTGTTACCATTCTTCGGTGTAGCCCATCATACTCATGATCGGTACTTTCTAACTCTCTTCCAATAGCTGTATTTTCTCTGTGATGGTCTGCCTGATGAAGGCTGTGTTACGTGAACGATTCATTTCAATGATTATCATAAGTAGCGAGCAGCCATGACAACTGACAACTAAGCCTCAGTAAGCGGAGATGTAAAATACGAATATGGGGCCAGACAAGGGTCAAAGCTCTGTTGGAACGGACTTCGCGAGAAAGACTTGTGGATAACAACCGATAGAGGTCGCTGTAATGTCGCTATCCGTATTCTTCTGCACTATTGCATTTCACACGCACGGTATTCAACCGTCAAGACAAGTGTACAAATGAAATTTTGAAAAGAAAAATACGGATTTGTAATGTTTAATTGTAAAATAAAGTTTAAACATTACAATGGAAATCAGTTTCGTTGAATAGTGAAATACAAAGAAAGTGATTGTTTGTCATATGGTTGGTGAATATTTCCCATTTTATGTACCGATACAAGCTGCCTGAATTGTTGAATTCTTGTTAATTAATCATAGTGTAAAGACCCACAATACAGTTGTTAACAATCGATATCACAGATATGATTTTTATATTATCTTATATCTCGAATTACTTTACGATGCCAAACTTCAGTGAAAGAAAAACATATGATGAACAAACAAAAAGTTATAAAATAAAAAAAGTTACTTCATTTACTGGCCACGATTATACCCTTCAGATCTTCCCTTCCCCCCCCCCCCTTTCTTGGCCAAAGAATCATAGTATATCTGATGCAGAGTAAAATAAAAATGTTTCAGAATTTTGACGGATTTTTTTTTCCTTTTACCTAAGTGCGTCATCTGTTTTTCTCAAGTTTCTTTGGCTGATTATTTTTATTGAAATTTGTGGGGAATTTTTTTTTCGAAAATTTTCCACTCCCAATGGTCCACCCCTTGCCGGCTAAAGGCCTCCCACCACAGCCCTGCTGACCGCCATAGGCAAAACCAACCACTGGTTGCAACACGCAGTTTCTCACCGAAAACAATCGTTTTTTTTCACCCAAATCGTGATCGATCTCCTATTTTGAGCACGCTCAACTTGTCTAGATGCACGATGAGCTAAGCTGTGCTTTTGAACTTAGACAAAGCCTATTTTCATCTCTCTATGCGATGGGACCATATCAGATGCGCCATATAGTAAATCTCGGTCTTTCACGATAAGCCTCCCACGCACGGTGCACAATAGACAAAACTGCTGATTGCAGCGCGCAGTTTCTTTTCCAAAAACAGGCAATTTTATTTATAATTATAATCGTGATCGATCCTAGTTTTCGAGCACGCTCATTTGTTTAGATACACAATGTACTAAGCTGCGTTTTTAGACTTGTGCAAAGTTCGCATTTCTCTCTCTGTGCGAGGGGACCATTTCGCGTCCGCCATTTTGAATCTTGTTCGATAGCCAGTAACACTGCCCTGCTCCGCAGAGCTAGCTTTAGAATGGGATGTTGAGTTGTAAAATAGGATTTGGAAGTCCATGATGTGTTGTCAAATAGCATGTTGAGTTGTGAAATAGCATGTTGAATTGTCAAATGAAGAGCATGTTGAGTTGTAAAATAGGATTTGGAAGTCCATGATGTGTTGTCAAATAGCATGTTGAGTTGTGAAATAGCATGTTGAATTGTCAAATGAAGAGCATGTTGAGTTGTAAAATAGGATTTGGAAGTCCATGATGTGTTGTCAAATGAAATTGGGAAAAGCATGTTGAGTTGTAAAATAGGATTTGGAAGTCCATGATGTGTTGTCAAATAGCATGTTGAGTTGTGAAATAGCATGTTGAATTGTCAAATGAAATTGGGAAGAGCATGTTGAGTTGTAAAATAGGATTTGGAAGTCCATGATGTGTTGTCAAATAGCATGTTGAGTTGTGAAATAGCATGTTGAATTGTAAAATAGAATTCGGAATGGCATGTTGTGTTGCAAAATCAAGTAGTAATTTTGGCATGGATTGGACACCATAATTCCATGGCTGGCCACAATGAAATATACTATATCATCGATCAGTGTGTGGGGAAAGCACAGACTGTGTATAAGAGGAATTCATACGTACATCAGTTTAACGGCAGTTCTAGATAGTTCATCGGCAGTGTGTCTTGCAACGTCATGCAATCTGTTATTATTCAAGCGTCTGAAAAAAAGTAGGAAGATACGTTAGTGTCAGAGACAACGCTCTTCGCTCTGTCATCGAATTCTCCCGCCTTTTTTCCCCGTTAGGGTGAGTCTTACGAGAAGGAAGGATTTAAGCGAGGCGCTCGTCTTGTCACCGATGGCAGACACTGTGATCATGACAGGAGTATCTCTGTTCCTTCATGCAACTGTCAAAGATTAAAGTGGGTGTATGTCGCCTTTTTACGAATAAGAAAGTAACAGTCATAAATGAACCAATAGTAATCACTTGAGTTGTTTGAAACAAGCGCCATGATGGCTAAAAGAGGGGCAAAATTAAAAACTACTTACAATTCATGCAGGTATGGCAGTTGGGAAAATAAACCAATCGGAAGAAAAGACACGCTGTTATGATCCAAATATCTGAAATATAGAAAGCAAAGAGCAAAGTGTGTCAACTTGAATCGGATCGAATTTATTGAAATCATAAAGCACGCTCCTGTCCGACGGTACAAATACTTGAAGCAGAGAACTTAAGGTCGAACGCGCTTTGGGGACAGATATTTCGGACTTTCAAATTTCTACAATTCTTTTCTGATTTACCACTTGTGCATGGGGGCTCATTACAAAGCTCAGAGCAAGGTCTTTCACCGTCTTAGTTTTCAAAAAAATCAGAAATTAAATTTCCCCCATAAAGTTAACACAGGGATGGCGGCCATTTTAATTTTAAAGTAGCGCGAAATCTTGGGCAATTTGTTTCGCTAGTTCCAAAGTTTGCACGATGACCCCCGATTTTTATTGTTGATTTGGTAAGAGAATGGTTGAAAGTTTCCCTTAGGAAAGTTTTATCAAAAGTTGAAGACTTTCACTTTCGAGGCCCTTTCTTCCTTAATAAAATAATGTTCAATCTGAGGCTTTGGTCTGGGACCGGGTCGGTTTGCAAGGACTGGCCGTGGCCAATTCAAGCAAGATAGCGCAAATATCCTTGGTCTGAGAATCTCATCGAAAAACAGTCCCAAAAAGAAAATCCTTCAGGAAAATAAGTTATCGCACCGCGTCTGATATAATATTTCCTCTAATATTCTCCATTATACGTTAAATAATACAGGGAAAGTAAATAATGCCTTAAAAATATCAATGAATGGGGAACTAATTACGATATCGGTAACTCACAGCTGCAGGAAAACGTTCTGATTTTTATGAAGGGTGTGTATTATTGACCAAATATCTCACACGAGCCGCTGTATGGGGCTATCATCGGCGATTGAGAACCGTTAATTAATAGTTTCCTTTGTAATACGCATTCATGTTGTCTGGAGCTCAGTTACATGGGGCATGCGCAGCCCTACAAAGTGTTGGTCTCACGATGAATGAGGGCACGTGTCTTCGCCGAGCGTTCCGCCGTGACAACTGTCATTTTAGTTGGCACACTTGGCAGCTCTATATGTTGCTGTCGATCAGATACTGTTCGAGCTCAGACTCTCATCTTTAGATTTGCTTTGTAAGTGTCTTACTAGGTAATGCGGTCGACTGGTGTGAAAGAAAAATTCCTAATAAGGGTCCGATCATAAGATCTCGGGAAAGGGGGGATCGAATATGAAAATGAAATTACTGCAGGGCAAAAATTGCTCTACAAAAAAGATGGCAGTTGCGCTGCATTTGGGGAAAGAAGGCTATCAAATGAAGAATGCGAAATTTGGGGGAAATAGCAAGCATACAATGTAAAACTCAGGGGAAAATGTGAAATTTTGGAACGCGAAAAATGCGCAATGCCATGTGGGCATTCTGACAAACCCTATGATGCGTAGCTTGAATCATTAAAGGTTTACAGTCACCTGTAATCTGAATATGCCCATATATGGTCAAAGGGGCGTTCCTTGGTATTAAAAATGCCCATGTGAGGGCGCTGTTTTTAAAAAGCGGCCACCCGCTTAAAATCTGTGATTGGTTAGATTTTCTCTTTCCATGGTAACAGTGGCAAAATTGGAACAGTGACAGTATACCTTAACATCGACCATGGTATTTTGTTCAATAATGTACAGCGCCGCCAACAGTCAGAAAAGGATAAGGGATGAGATACTCACAGATGACGTAGCCGGGTCAAACCCTTGAAGGCACCTCTGTCCAACCAGTTTATGTTGTTTCTTTCTAAATATCTGTAAGCGTTGGGGAAATTTGAAAGTGAGAAAGTTTTTACCAGTATTGTGACAGACTCCAAGAGGAGTGGTCTCGGGAAGATGAGAGCAAAGCCACATTCTCACTGCAATGTCACTACCAGCGTGAGAGTCAGTCAGGCTAATGTAAAGCTAATGGGATTTAAAATAGCTCCTATCGACCATGTGTATATTGGAGCTGCGAGCCATGCTGTGAATCACGCTTTACTGACTTCACCAAAAACATGGCTACCAATTCTACTGCAGTCTAACTCATCATTAATTTATTACCTAACGCATTCCTGTCATGATTCCTTTTTTTTTCCATTTACAGTTTCTAAATGTAGTTTCTCAACTTGTTATTAGTAGTTTTCTATTCACACGCACACTTTTCAATACATTAGTTTAGTCCTTGCTAGTCAGCTTTGCGGTAATAACGCTCATATGTGAGAAATCTCCAGTCAAAAAGATGCATTAGTGTTAAAGTAAATGAGTTACTTGCGATGATATTTAAAACCCAGTTGTCACGTTCGCCTAAACAAAAATGCCTTCTTTTGTACTCTTATAAACACGGTACTCTAGAGAGGGCCCTCTTTGTAGCTTCACGATGCAAAGACCAGAATCGTCAACTTTGACACAACGTGTTTTGCTTGGCCGTCTACCAAGATCACTATAAACAGAGTGGCGGATGGATTCTGATGACAATGTTGCCTCATGGCAAACAAACTTTGCTTTAATATTTAACACAGTTCATGAAACGGACTCGCACTTGACCATGCGTGAACTACGTTCCGACACTTGGGAAGTTGTTAGTTGTTGTATGACAACCGTTTAACACTTGCGCAATGGTATCACGCACCAACGGCTGAGTAATCCGGTCTTGAGGCGAGTATTGTGGAAGAAGTTCAAAACAGCTGGTCGCGTGACCTTATGTGCCCCGTGAACGGCACTAAGGTCATCCCGTCATTGTGCTGGAAGGAAATGTCTGTTTCTCCGACACTGTGCAAAGCCTACCGCCCAGAGCTATTGTTGAGATGAAAACTTTTATAGTGAATCCCCAATGTTTGGTGTAGGTGCTTCTCTTGTAATGTTAAGGAAAACGCATTGGGCAAGAAAAGGAAAAAAAAAAGACAAAATATTTTAGATTAGGCAGGCTACTTACAATGACTCTAGATTCTGTAAAGACGCAAAAACGCCGTTGTCTATTCTGTTTATTTCGTTGTTGCTAAGGTCACTGCAAGAAAGAAGCGGGGAAAAGATTAACAAATTTAAGTTCAGGAGGAATGCATAATCGAATGCAGCAGGTATCCTGCATTTCTGTCGGTAGATAATTATCATACGTGGGATGACTAGGGTGACCTCATGATAAACTTATCATTGAATAATGAGTATCCGAGTGTCGAGAGTCCTACCATACGGCAAGATATACATAATTCATATCAATAAACGATGACCAACAGTTCGGTTTGGTTTGACACAAATTATAGATTCTGATAAACACGCATTGAGCTTCTCTCTCCTGCTGCGAGAGACTCTTTGAGGAGTGATATTTGCATTCGAGCCACTCTGCCCACTTAGATTGTCCAGAGAGCTACTTGTATAGCTCTACAGTACAGAAGTAACTCCAAAAAGCCTTTTGAATTTCCCTACAGGTCGCTTACATCACTCGCTTTGCAAGGGGGGGTGGTAAACAACAATCGTGAAGAGTCAAGGGATGCTGTTTAAATATCTCGAAATACTGAATGGCATCATGAAGTGGGCTATAGGGGTGCACGGTTTCCAATAACCTTTCTCAGTGATAAATAGGCACACTCTTTGGAGTGGGTCAACATTTTCTCTGCTGGTGGTGAAAGTACAATTGAGACGTGGGTTAGTTTTTGCCTGCTAGACCATGCAACTGACGAAGGCAATAGATAGCCGAGGACGTTTGACGATACGATCTGAAGTACACTTTTTTTAATTATGTAAAGGTCGTTGAATGTCATGCTACCAATATATCATCGGAATCTCTTATACGAATCAAAATGGAATATTCGCCACGGCATAATAAACTTTGAACTGGCGGACAATGTATTTCAAAACATTTAATATGTTTTACGGACTTTGTAGTCAACGAAAAATATAGTCCCATGGTCTCGTTTATCAAATTTTCCTGCAACTCTCAAAACATACAAGTCAAAGCTTTAGATGGTCTTACATGTTGATGGACAGACTTTTGAGTAAATATACTGTTCCTCGAGTCACTTAACTTGATGTATGATGAACGATCATGATCATTTTTGTAAATATTTATCTATTTTCCGCATTGTGGTAGAATGCCCCCCGGGACAGATATTCGGAAACTCAGACTTTTACAATACTTTTCTGGTCCTACCACTTGAAGGGGCTCATTGCAAAGCTTATGAAGTGTACAAAGTTATGACCTGCGTATTTTTGTGAAAACCGAAAAATTTACTATTCCCAGTCCAGTTAATCACATAACAAGGATGACGGCCATTTTGAATTTAAAGTGTTGGGAAATATTGAGTTAATTGTTTCTCCAGTACCATATTTTGCACAGTGACCCCTGATTTTTATTCTTGATTTTAAAAGATAATGGTTTAAAGTTAATCTATGGAAAGTTTGAAAAAATTTAGGTCTTTCGATTTCGAAGCGCGAACTACCTCAGGCAAAACATACGATCACGTTGCCAGATTTAAATAACATGCGCCATTGAGAAATCGACACTAGTTCGGGTTAAGTTGCATGATGTCTCTTTCACAAATTCCTATTTTTTTCTTGAATTGGGCAATCCCTCGAATGTGGTACACATGTTTGGCGCTCTGATGAGACAGGGGGTCACCAATAACACAAGAGCTTGTTTCAGACTATTTTTTCTTGCATTGCGCAATCCTGAGACGGGGTCAACAATAACACAAAAGCTTCTTTCTAACTGTGGGGAAATCAGTTTCTCTTATTTTATTCTGAAAGGAAACTGTGAAAACGAATGACCATCTGTTTCTTAATCATATCATTTGTAATCACACCAAAGTCGTGGAACGGCGGGGACTAAGAGAAGTAAAGGATGATGATGACCGTTAATCAATTTCTATTCACTGGTAATTGTCTATACGGCCCCTTCCATTTCTTGAATGACAATTCATGCGGAGGCAATCGCTCCCCCTCGTTTACGTTTTACTTTTAGTAATGTTATTTGTACCTTCAACGGCATATACATTGCAGTTTTTAGAATGTTAAAGCTATTTCTGCAATATCGGGTATCTGGCATAGCCCCTGGGCGAAGCGGCGTGCATAGCCGACTACATCGTTCCTTCATAACATTCATTACATAAGGTAGTACGTATATACGCGCCTCGAAAATGAAAGACTTATATTTTTGCTGAAATGTTCCTCAATGAAACTTTCAACCATTCTCTTACCAAATCAAGAATAAATATTTGCTACTGGAGAAACAAATTACCTAATATTTACCATTTTTTTCAATACAAAATGGCCGGCCAACCCTGTGTTAACTCACTGGGGGAAATTAAATTTCAGATATTCGAAAAACTGAGACAATGATTTTTTTTTACTCCAACAGCTTTGAAATGAGCGCCCAAGAAGTGGTATAGCAGAAAAAAAATTGTAAAAAAATGTGAGAGTCCAAATATCTGTCCCCGGGGTGCACGCAACCTTAAGAGAGGCTAGACTTTCGTAATCATCGGCAGACGTTTTTTTTAATATCTCATGTATATTTGTCAGAAGGGACTTGTGAGGACAGACCTTCATTGTTTGTTTTATTTTTCTTGTCCTCAACAGGAAAGAACAAAGGGTCGCCTCTATATCCTTCTGAATCGAGCCTAGGTCTACTAGTTTAAGTGCGATCTGTTCAACTCTAACGACTTCGAAGCTTACATTGACGGTTTTAACAGGCCTGGCCTGGTCAAAGCCTCACAAAGTACAAGTCAGATTCGCGACGAGGTTAACCTAAAGTGTTCCGATGGAGCTCTGCGCAAAACCACGATGACCCTGCCGTTGAAGACGACTCGCTTGCACGTGTCGAGCTAAACATCCACGGCAGCAGGGGTTGGAAGTATCGTGTTAGAGAAGGCCCGTACTGTCGTCTATAGCACGGCGGTCGTCATCCTGCGCTTCATAAGCACAAAATTACCAAATTTTGAACGAAACCCAATTCAGGACAATAAACCACCTTCTAAATGGGTTTTGTTTTTTTGACTGTAGTCAACAATTGGCCCTGCGTAGCATTCATGGGTTTCAAAAATAGAGGGGAGGTTGAAACGAATCGAACAAGCGCCAGCCTTTTTCAGTATTATCAATTGAATTACCTTTATTGAATATTGAGTATTCATGTAAGACTAACCTAATGTGCGTTATTTTCTTTCATCTCAGCTAATATTAAAGACGAACTGCGCTCCATCTGCCTGAATTTCTTTCATCGCCAAAAGATTTTCGCGTTTTGCTTGAACTCCTCGGCATTGTGTCGCTGTCGTGGTGTCGGTAACGTATCAGGCCTCCGGGCCGTTTTGAACAAAGACACGCTAACACGTGTCTGTTAGAATAGATGAAGAGTGCGGCCTTCCCTTCTCCTCCCTCAAACCGATCGAGGGCCGAGAGGAACCGTGCAACGCTCCGTGCGAACTGAGGCTGGGACATTGTACGTTTTCAGGTAGACCCCGCTCCGCTGGGGGAAGTCATCCCGTGGGAACGGGGGATTATCCCTCTTTTGGCTCGTCGAGTTGGAGGGAGGGCCACGCGGCAGTATGTCGTACATTACCTCTGGGAAAATGTCTGCACAACGGAGGACACGTGCCTCTCTCTATTATTGGCATTTTATGGGAATTGTATGACATGCATCTTCCACGAAGCCACTTTCACCGGTATGACTCCGTCGAGCGTCGGCAGCGACCGGCCAGCTCCGCGCTGCTCGCGTGCGCTCAGAATCTAACCCGGGTGACCAGACAATCGGGCGCGGGCAGAGTACGCGTCGAGTCGGTATGTCCGGCGCTCGCTCCTTCTTCTCATTCCCTTCCAAAGACTTGCACATCTGCAGATAGTTCATTCGCATTTCAATAATTTTAAATCACTCACAAAAGGGCACCAAACTCGTAATTCATCGACGTGCGAGTGTTCCGTTTGAGATACACAAGGTCCGACCAGTAAACCGACCGACTACGAAGAGCGAAGTACACGTGCTCAACTGGTCGATTTTTTCTCCACTACACTCGTGCGTACGTTGCTCTTTTGGACTTAACTGTGGGAAAATTACTCGATGATGGGCGACATGAGCGTGTGTACACCTCGTGGAAAGCTATGAACGCACTCTCGTTAAGCAACCATAACTCCAGTACCGGTGTAACGCATGCCCATTGAATACACCATGCGTGTGCTAGTCAAGATTGTGAATGCATAATCATAGATATTGAAAAGGGTTTATGCCATAATCAACGTGTCAGTAATCCTCTCTCATGCTTGACCATGGATACATGAATTAGAGTTCTACTGTCTGACAGGTAATAGCCATTTCATAATTGCCTTTAATTTCACCGGCAGTGAGCAATGAAACGGAAATGCTATTTGTATTCACTTAGAATTTAAGAGAGTTTTTAAAGAAAAACATAGAGAGAGAGAGAGAGAGAGAGAGAGAGAGAGAGAGAGAGAGAGGAGAGAGAGAAAGAGGAGTCTATTACAACTCAATTTAATGTTTTATGTTCTTCTGTAACATATTAAGATGCGTACTGCAATGATTTGCCTAGTTTCAGTCTCATAGTCATAGTCATCTCTCTCTCTCTCTCTCTCTCTCTCTCTCTCTCTCTCTCTCTCTCTCTCTCTCTCTCTCTCTCTCCAATATGTACATAGTCACGTACAATTTATGTATGTATATATGTATATATATATATATATATATATATATATATATATATATATATATATATATATATATATATATATGTCCTCGTGGGAAATTGCAATGCTCGATGCTTAAAGCAGAGCGTTATAAATAAGAACACATATTACTTCACATTACTTATATTATCTGTAATAATATCTGTAAGTTTCATGATCTGCAATTCTCAGACAGACATATTATCACTTTGTATATATATATATATATATATATAAATATAGATATATATATATATATATATATATATATATATATATATATATACATACATCAATTTGAAGCAAAATCAAAGTAAATATTCCAAATTCGGCAGTACTCCCTCATTGGTGTGCGTTCATTGAACACGAAACATGTGTTGCCTATTCGTGCTAGTGATGATCAACTGGAGTAGTTGGAAACGGAAATCGAGTCAGTTTAGATCAGATCGGTGACAGATGTCAGATCAAGGGTATATGTCTTCCTTACTTACTGATTAATGGTGCCCCCTGAGTAAATTTGATTGGATTTCCGGAGTGGATTAGGAAGTGGGGATGGGACTTCTGGGTCAGAAACGAACAGATGCCGAAATACTGAACAGATGGGTGCTCTGCGGGTGACGGCACAGGGGAGAAACGATTCGCCGTGCGATGACTCTGAGACCGCCCGTTAGTTGAGTGAGAGTCAAGTCACGTGATCATTGTCGGATAATATGCATGTCGCTGATATCAGTCACACACATCAACGTCTTGGTCATTCCTGTAATTGTGCTAAGATTCGATGTGCCTGACAAAGGCGATTTTTCTTATCCCTCTAGCACTTTTTAATACCGTTCTACCTACATTAAATTGCTGTTTCATAATCTCTCTCTCTCTCTCTCTCTCTCTCTCTCTCTCTCTCTCTCTCTCTCTCTCTCTCTCTCTCTCTCTCTCTCGTTTAAAAAGGGCAAAAATGACCGGGCGAGTTTATCAACGCATAAACGGCTAAAATAGAACGTTTTAATGTAGCAGTCAAGTGCGCAGATGTTTACTGTCTCCATTCACTTCACGCACAGCCAAATGGAACAACAACATAAGGTGATGTTATACTTGTCGCGAGATTACAACAAAGCTGGGATTCAGGGCACCCGCATCGATCATTAGATCTGCGCAATCGACGATGACCGGGACAAACGGATTGTTTCGCGTGGCTGTCTTTTCTCAGATACATCTTTTGCCTATTGAGTTTATTCAAGGTCACCCTCCAGCCATCATTGACCAACAGCCACTTTTGTTCACAGGGTATTTCGACTTTAAAAGCCATCTCTACCCGCAACTTGACGAACGACCACCTTACAATTCATTTTCGTTGTGTGTCGCGATAAAAGTCACAGGGTCTTTTACAGGCAATAGTGTCGGAGGTAAACATGATTGATAAAAATCCTAGACGTATTAAATTGCAAAAAAAATTGTCATTCATATTTTCTCCTTTATAAACGCTGTTTCAATCTTTTTATGAGTAATTGTGCAGGAACATCATAAAATATCTTTATGAACATCAGTCACGAAGTAATGGAGCTCGCCTACGCTTTTTTATACTCTTAGTATCGATGTCCGAGCCGCGCATGTACTCCCTCTCCCTGGGCATACACGGGAGATGAAATCAATTCTTCTATATGATCTCACAATAACAGTATTGTAAGAGCAAACATAAACAACTAGTTTTTTTATTTCATCCATTATGACTAAAACACAGCATAAGCAAACAACAGATGAGTTTTACATTCAGTATCAATTGCCATCAACAATGATAATTACTGAGCGCTCTGTGCGTATGATGTAATTGCCAGTGCATATCGCCGGTTCTCTGAAAGCGAACTCCGAGCAAGAAATCAAACCAAAACGAAGGCTGGCAGTGCTGGTGCGCACTGAACAATTACACAAGAATTTACCCCTGCAAAGAATCTGTGAAACTGAGATTTGTGCAGAGAACAAGTACCCAACAAGCGACGTGCTAAAAGTAACGAATCGCGTCGTATTTACGATTTTCCTAAACTTGATGACACTGTTTGCGTTCAGGAAAAACAATTAAATTTGATAACTGTCATGAGTGTGAACTTCCAATCCGCAAGGAGGGTAACCTCTGAAACAACGCAAGACGATGGTACTCATCTGTGATTGGATAGAAACCTTCCCGTGCGTGCATTTTAACCAAATACATATCGGAAATAGCGACAGATCGTGATGTCTTCGCAGACAGTAATGTGTTTTCCCCAGAGATAGGGGTCAGTTGATGTCCGTATAAACACATTCATATAATATATTTTCGCATGTTTGTTGAGCTCTCTTTTCTTTGACAATTTAACAAAACATTAGCGGGGGACGTGTCTATACAATGAGCTCAGTACGCGGCATTGCGCTATGTTTATATCATCGCATGTTTTCTGTGATATTTTCAAACATGACTGGCAATCGGTGACTGCGTGCTGCTAAATGTCAATTCCAGTGACATTTTAGCTTAATTTTAGCCTGCAGTGAAATTTTTCGGTCTCAGAAACTCCGAGATACGGGTTTCGCCATTGGATGGAAAAGAATGTTGGTAAACTTTTTGTTCTATCCATACAACGTGTAAGTTGCGGTTGTAAATCCCGGGAAATTGATCGTGTTTTCGGTGATGATGGGAATGTAAAGATCTTATTCCCGTTTGCTTTCTGTCGACATTGCCAGTTACTTCATCGATCGTCCAACGGATAATCAAGTAGTGAAATGTAATGATGCTGTACAACGGTTACAGTAGACTGCACTTTGAGAACGTACCCATCCCAAACATCAAAGTTTTTACAGTACTTTGCTGGATTCGAGCTCATTTTGAAGCAAGTTGAAGTTTCAACCATGATCTTGTGCTTGTGAAAAAAAAAAACCCCGGAAATGTAATTTCCCCCCATATCCTTATAAAGAGACAGCAATTATTTTCAATATATTTGCAAGAATCGATATATTTTAGGTCATTTGTTTCTCTAATGCAAAACTTCGGAGGATGAAACCTGCTTTTTTTATTCTTGATTATCGATAGAGAATCATTTGAAGTCACCCCAACGTGAATCTTTGTGTTTCCGTGTCTGTATCAATACTTACAGCGATATCAACTGAGTCAGCGCAGAAAGATCGCCTACTTCAATTTCCTTGATTTGGTTCCCCTGCAAGACCCTGCCAACGAAAGAGAGACAGTGATGCCGTCGTTATTGAGAGCGGATATATCGTAATTTTTGTTTGTGTTTTTTCATTCTTAAGTACCATCGCCAAAAGTAACAGTATAGCATTTCACCCGTCCAGTAACAGCAGTATGCGTTCCCACAGTGTTATACAGAGTAAAAGTGTCATATTAAACGCCAATTGTTCAACCCTCAATCATAATTACATACGGCATGTGCACTTTTTTATTTCAGATAGGGAAAAATCAACAATTGATTTATCAGCAGAGAAGAAAGGATGTCAAATCATCGATTTTACTTTTCACTTTTCAAACACTTATATCGGAAATCCACCACCACAATGGAGGTGGGGGGGGGGTAAACCGAGCGTTGACAAAACGGATCCCTTTGACGACATCTCTGCGTGCATGGCCGAAAAAACGTCCCAGTAAAGAAATTCGATAGGTTCTTCGTATACAATGCTACAGAGAGTGAAAGGGTCGCAGAAAGCAACAACACGGATCAGGTTATTCGTATTTTCCCCCCTCAATGAGAAATGGATGTGATCAAACAGATTGTGAAATTCATAAGCGCTTCTTGAATGACGACCAGTTGGTGATGTGAGAGTGTTTATCACGAAGGAAGAGTACTTCGCACTTTTGGAAATATTTCACATGTAGCGCTGTCGATCACTATCTAGGTCAAGAAACCGTTGAACTTTGAGTCATCGACGCCTCGATATACACTGCATCATTCAATTCCGTATTCAACACAGCATCGTTTTCTTAAACGTAAGAGGCGATACAAAAAAGTTTTAAGTGTTTACTTATTTAGCGTTGAATGTGCTGTCACCTTTCGTTGTAGCAATTCGACTGAAGGGACCAAACTTGTGCCTCCAAAGTGTTGAAGGGCAGTGTTCTGCTCACAAATATAAGGGAACCAGCTTATTCCCATTACACAATTTGAAGGACGCTGAGACAGCTTTTGTGTCGTTTCGCCATACAAAAAGAAAGAGAGTGTGTGTGTGTGAATCACAGAATGCCGACGAGTGATAATCGTTTTTTTTTTTCTCTGCGTTGTAGGTGGCACAATACAACCGTGAACTGGCCAAGCATGTTTGCATCGTGGCGCGAATGACACCAAACACAGTGCGTTGCTTTATTTTAGGGGAAGACCCCTAGCTGAAGTTGCACTGTGAAATTTCTATGGTTTCCCCAATAACATGCATTATAATGCACAACTTGTGCGACAAACTATGCCCTAGTAAATACATGTAGTTCGACAATCAAACATAGGATGCACTTCTTATGCATTTTCTAAAGTGTCTATGCCAGTTGAGAATTTTGACAACTTTGAGAGCTTATTATTTTATTTAAGAAGGCACTGTAGTATGTTCATGATCCATCCTACCAAAAAATATTCATGAACCATCGATAACACAGAGCTGATATTTCACTTTCATGTTTACATGTAGCTAGTGACCGTGATTTGAATAAAGAAAAGGGAAGGGATTATACATGATTGAACTGCCAGACTTTTCATACTTACAGTTGGTGAATTTGAGAAGGGAGACCCGATGGAATGCTAGTGAAGGAGTCTCGACATATAACAGCTTGCGAGTCGTCGCATATACAGCCGCTGGGAAGACTCCCACACCACGTAGACGAGGCCGGGTCCGCGAAGAGCAACGCTGTAATCGAGGCATAGACCAGCGTGATCGTCCCCAAAGCGTTGAAGAGGCCCATCGTGGCAGTGACGTCGTTGCACTATGTTAACTTTCCCTCGTATGAACAAAGGTGTCCCTCGAAGAAATATCTGTGGTCGAAAATAAAGAGTAAGCCAGTCGAGTTATCTTGACAAGTGGCTGTTACTCGGATGGCTGTGCATGTTTGTCACGCTGCTTACTGTTAATGTTATGATGATACTGCAACGAATGCGTGATTTGATGGGGGAGGTTTTTTGCATAAACACCACCAATGTCGACGCTGCTTGACATTTCCATCGGACAATAGAAGTCGGTAAGCCTATAATAGGAGAGAGGGAATCTTTTGTTCCCTTGTTCACCTCACTTGAAAGTGATTGGTGCTTGCTTTGCCTGGCGAGTACAGCGCCCTCTAGCGTGAGATAAGCCCAGATTTGGTTGGACGGCGGTACAAAATGAAGTTGTACTGGCATACAAATAATAATATGGACAGCCATGGCATATTTTCGTTAGTTTTAGGAAAAGAAACAGATGCACACTCTGTATTGTCTTTTGTTGTAACCAGATCTGTGTTTGCCTTGTCTTAGAAACCCGTGAATATCGTGGTGAGCCACGGTTAAGGAAACCGTGTCGCGGTTGAACCAGTGTGCGAAATTAAGAGAAAATAGCTTCAGGTCATAAGGACCTGCACCAAGCCAAAGCTTCAGGTCCTTACAGAAAACTACCGGTCCTCAATAAATGCAGTGTTAACGACCATTAAAGTCAACTTCTCCACCAATACTATGCTTTTGAATGTTGTAATATTTCAAGTATTCACTCCAAAGGACTATTGCGCACATAAATTGCAGAATAGTGTAAGTGAATGATCATGAAATGTTCATCTACATGATCTGGAATCTGACAGGATCTGTCATGAGCACACATTTGTCAATGTTTTCCACCAAAGGGGGGGGGGACTATGGGACTAACAGGAGAATTTGACATTTTTTCTAGCCATGTCAAATCCCCCCACTCTCGGACTATAAAACGATATCAAACACCCAGGGGCCGGGGAATACGGTCTCATTCACTGGCTACATGTGGATGATGAAAGCGAGAAAGTTTGTCTCTCATGACTTTCTATGGGGAATGTTGTTCTCTACATTGCTATGTACAATTGTACACTACACCAGGGCATGTGATATTGTGATTTGAAAATGGTTGGCGAGCTGAAAATCACTTCTGAAATAAACCAGGCAGGTGGTAGAAGAGTGAGTGAATAACTTAGTACCCTGAAAACAGTCATGAGTAAGGGGAGTGTATGAATAAATTTTTATGCAAACATTGATAACTACGACTTTTTATTGTAATGTAAAACAGAAGGGAGAAAATACCTGGTATGTATTTTGATATGACGTATGGATTACTTTCAAATTTTTTCAAAAAATATAAAGATGCTTAAATATGACCTCTGTTGCATTCATGAAGAAACAGATGAAGTTATACTTTCAATTAAAAGACAAGTATCGTAACTTTTTCTCAATTATAGAAATTGCAGACAACATGAATGGCACACGACGCCACTCGCGGAAATAAATGCATATTTTCTGATCGAAAAGTTTTGCCTTAGCGATTGCTGGGTCTCATCGCCCTTTGAAAGCTTAAAGTTATTAAAATGACTCTGAAAAGTTTGACAAACACTCAATACTGCTGAAAACATCGACAAGATCAGTTAATGATACCGTAAAATCTGAAAAGACGTAATTTTTGCGACATTTAGGCCTATACAGTCCAGGATGACGGTGAGTTTTGCCTGCCTGTCGTGAAACGGTATACATCGAAACAATTTGAAGCCCTAATCTCGGCCTCTGAGAGTATACACGAGGGATCGTGCAACTCGACAAAACTGTTAATGATAAGGCCGCTCTCTTTTATAAAATGTACACTTGTTATCACGATATATCCTGGTAACAGTAGGCCTTGTGAACTTTGGTTAAATACCAACGAGCAAGCAAGATGTTCTAGCGGTCCACAAACAAACGCAGCGAAACGTGAACTTGCCTGTCGACTGCAGGTAGCACTTTTAGGCTGTCGTGTAACATCTAGTCCTTGTATCGGGCGTAGTTCAAAACCATAGATGTAAAAAAATACCTCCATGTTCAAAACCAAATATGTTTATTTTAGTCAACAGCACTGTTCTCGTAGTAGGTTTTTGTCCTAAACTCTTCTATGAACCGCTTATGTTTTGAGCGCTTCAATGGAAAATCAAAGCGAGGAAAATGGAGTCAGTTCGATAAAATTAAGGGCTGTATTATGTACATTTGTGTACATGTAAATTCCGAACACTTAAAGTGTGGAACTAGTGAAGTGATATATGACACAGATATGTTAACATTACCAGGGTTAGGCCTACACTCAATAGACGAGTATTATTATAATATTGTGTCACACTGTTGCACCAAAATCAATCCATTCCATTCCTAGAATCTGCATGCACGGACGTAATTCATCCTGATCTGAATGTAATCAGCTTCACCGTGCTATGCGCGTCGATCGGAGGGATTAGACTCTTTCTAAATGTAAAGTCGCAAGACAAAAAAATTACTATATTGCGACATTGTCAACCCCCCGGTCTGGCGTACCATAGAAATCGAATTCCCCACAACCAGGACGCGAAGTGCGATCAATATCCCCTGTTGCCCCGCACTCCGGGGGATCCCACGGTGGAAAACATTGATAGATGCATGACATTCAAGTCTGAATCGCATGATTCAGAGTCAGTCATCATCTGCATCTGTTACATCTGTTACAGGTCTTGATGGAGAAATTTCCATCATTTATTCCAAATTCCAGTCGGTCATAAGGACCGACATGTTGCTAAAAACTTTCGGCCCGACGAGAAATCTGTCGGTCTCGGACCGTCGGACCGACGTTAATTTCGCACACTGGGTTGAACCCAAACTCGTTGCCTTACACTCTTCAAATGTGTACATTAAATTCAACGCTGGACCTTTGCCATCCACATGTACCACAAAGCTCAGTCTAAGTACTTTCTCGGTGCTCATATGACGACAGAAAGTTTCGATTGATAGGCTAATTTCGATTGAATAACGTGCTATTAATATTTCCACATTAAATTTATGTTAAACCTATCAACCCACATACACACATAACTTACGTATTTTATGCCTAAGTCTACTTTTGTCCATGTCATGTATTAATCCTGATTGATGAAGTTGACAAACGGAAAATTCGCATTCTGGAGGTCCTCCGAGTCGAGATTAGGAAGACCGTTGCACGCAGTTTGAAAGTGCGCAGTGATCGTTGTCCATGAGTCTGCATCGCACCATGACTCCGAAAAGTATATTAGATGTGAATACATTTAAATACTCAATGGCACAGTTTATTGTTTTCAGCGTAGTTCTTTTATAATAAGTTCTTTTACTCCCTTAGCTTTATCATGAAGGAAGGTAGAACACCACGTGGTTTCGCACAGTCTATAATTCGCACGGGCCATTCTGCTACTCGAAGGAGATCGACAACTCAGTAAAATCGGCTCATGCGCAGTTTAAAGGGCACACTTTGTTTCCACTCTCCATGTCCCTAGGCTTATGGTTATTTCAATTTAAATGACGGCATCTCACCAATTCGCGACTTTACCAATTACGGCTGCTTTCACGCTTATGGAAATTCATTCCTATTGTTGAGTTATGGCGACAAATGAGAGGGCCGAGAAATCTATAAACTGAAATTCGGTTTTACAACGCACTGCAACTATACTGAGCAACTAATAAAGAGACGTTTATCTCTACATATTCGAAATTTCTCAGGAATATAATTTACCTCTTTTATTTTTTGCTTGCCATGATTCCCGAAGTGAAGGAATACTGAAACCATACCATGAATGAACAATAAATCCTTCAAACCGTCGGGGAAAAAGCGGCAGTGAGAATTATTTAAAAATATCGGTAATTTTGCAAGACTCTCACTTTCGAACTCTAAAAGTAATGATCGAGCAAAGGTTTTATGATTAATCGCCTCATACTGGTTTTTTTTTTACTATAATTTCGATGATGAATAAAAGTTTAATTATAAATTTATAGTATAGCGGCAGATCACATATTATGACGTCACAGATGTATTCATAACTAAAAATTGAAACTGGGGACGGCTACGGATGGAAATCACGCCTTTGTGTGCACGTAATGATCGATTTCCCGTATGCGAATTAATTATCTCAGCCGTCAAGAAAATATGCGCTCATATTTTATTTTCCCACGTGACGCTAGTAGGACGTCCGGACTTAACCAATAACTCTCTATGCAACTGACAAAAAAATATTTCTTTTATTCACCAAGAGGAAGAAACTGATTAATCGGTGTGACAGTCCGGATTTAAATGCATGCCGGGAGTACAGAAACAGAGCGCTAGGTGCATGGATGAATATCATTGTTAAACGTTGGATGTTTTATAGAAATTATGATCTACGGCGCCATGATGTTGCCTTTCCCCGAGCTGCAGCGATCACCTCATTTGTTGGCGAGTTCAATCGATATTAATATTGACAGTACTGGAAGCAATTACCGTGAGAACTATCGAATGTTGAATTTCATTTGACAAACATGAACTCACCATGATCCTGCATTTAGCAATCTCTATTGTTAAGCAGTGCGCTGCATTGAAAGTTGTGAAATTGTGGGGGACCGTGATATCTCTCTCTCTCTCTCTCTCTCTCTCTCTCTCTCCTCTCTCTTCTCTCTCTCTCTCTCTCTCTCTCTCTCTCTCTCTCTCTCTTTTAGCAGTAGCCAGTCGATGGATGCTCCATCCACAACAAGTGTTTCTACCAAAATGGCACCCTGTCAATATTTCCAAACGAGTTATAAGTACTTCTTGCTATATGTCGAAGTCATTACTAGTCTAGCGATTTAACCGCACATACGTCACCCTTCAGCTACAATGCTAATGTTCCTTCCACACACATGTATCGGGTCCATGTTTTTCAATGTGAGTTGAATGACCTATATTACATGTAATTAAAGTTACTGGATAGGGCTGTGGAAGTCGATTTCTGCGTAATACGATTTCGTCAGAGAGAACCGTAAAACCATGAAAAGGCGATTTTAAAATGGATTGTTTTGTTTTGCTTTGTTTAGTTTTGTGTTCAGCAAAAGACGGACATGCCTCTCACCGATTAGAGTCTGTGGAAATAAAACACCTCTGTGGAAAGAAACCACAGTGTGTCAATGCGTTCAAGACAATCGTATCCAGTATTCACTTCATACTGTTGACAAGTCGGTCGCATTCGTTAGATACTTGTCAAACGCATTAACAAACACCCTGAACATCTTCAAGAGCCTGCGTTTCAATGAGTGGGAGTGTATGTGTGGTATCCACTCTCAGTGACTTATTTGAAGAGTGCCACCACATATAAATCACGAGAATTGATTGCGAACCACCGGCATACCGCCACTGCGACCCGGCCCTTGGGACCCGGCCCGCGCTGGGACCTAGCCTCGCGCGTGACAAATTTATCATTTTGTTTTGCAAGACTCGCAAGTATGTAATGCAGTGGGTTTCTTAAGGTAGATTGCGCCTCGGGGACAGATATTCGGACTCTCAAACTTTTACAATTCTATACTGATATTCCACGTGTGGGGGTTCATTTTAAAGCTCTTGGTGTAAGAAAACATTTCGTCGCTTTAGTTTTTCGAAATTCGGAATTTAATTTTTCTCCATAGAGTTAACACAGGGATGGCGGCCACTTTGAATTTTAAAGATCGGTAAATATCGGTAATTTATTTCGCTAGTACAAAAATTTTCACGGTGACCCCCGATTTTTATTATTGATTTTGAAAGAGAATGGTTGAAAGATTCAAAGTTTTAGCAAAAGTTTAGGCCCAAGTCTTTGCAAAAGTTTAAGTCTTGCACTTTCGAGACCTTAAACTGTTGAGATTTTAAGACATGCATGTTCAAGCTAAGGTTAGAAATCCTCAGGAGTGGACCTTTGTGGGAAAGCAAAGTGTTAGTTATAAAAGTCACCTTTTTGTTGCAGGCAACGCCTGTTCAACCAGAGAGGGGTTACAGGCTGGTGTCCATGCTTTCGCTCTGACATTTACAAGAGCCGAGCTGCATGATTAAACTCCATCTACACAGACGTCAGAGAGAAACCACTTTGACTGTGTCGGAAATAGGACTTCTGAATATGTGGATATTAATAACCATTGCACGATTCACAAACAGCGAGCGGTAATGACGCATGGATATGACTTTCAGTGTTCGCGCAATGTGAAACCGGAAACTTTTTAATAATACAAAGGGTAAAAACTAACTGTCGACTAACGGCTTAAAAAACATGTCATGAAGTTTTGTCTGCATAAGTGACTATGGATACGTCGGAAGGAATTGGAAAAAACTAGGCGAGGCTTCAGAGTGAGAAAAAAACCGCTGCATGTGATCGAATGATCGACGAAGGGAAGAAGGCGAAGTATATCAATAAGCATCTCAAGTAGGGGAAGGCAATCAATGGGCGACTATAAGAAAGCAGTGGTAAATACAAGACTGCACAGACAATTTAATGTCGTTAGTATTTCAGCAACTTCGCCGGGCATGTGTTTCCATAGGTCCCTATATATGGAGCGTTGTTGAAGCAGGGAGCGGGTCAGAGGCCTAGCGGCAGACAGAGCAGACAGACTTAAATAGACGATATCTCACTAGTAGCATCGTCCGGTCCACACGGTACCGGTTGGAGTATTAAACCTTTCGAGAGAGGGTCCCTGCACGAGGTTGCACTAATGGTGACCAGTTCTGTCGCACATTATGGTAGAGCCCCTAAAGTACTGTTGCCAAGGTTATCAGGCACCGAAAGATTCAATTGATGTCTGCCTGTCTATCTGCCTGCCTATCTGTCTGTCTGTCTGTATCTCTGTCTGCCAATCAAATAATTGAACTATACACCTATACGCACGAAGAAAAGCTCATATACAAACTGTTTATAGTCTGCATGATGAATATTGAAGCACATGCACGGTCGACTTGGCCGGACCGACAAACAAAAGTTTGAGAAAGCATTACGTACGTATAGTACACAGACTTGGGTATAAGCATGTAATGTATCGTAAGCCTCAAGTAATCAAGGACAATGCTGAACACTGAAGGCCAATCTGTCTAGATAAGTGTATTTGGATTACGTCGTAGCTTTTCACAGGTTGTTAAAATGGAGAAAAATATGGCTATACTCACAGATAAGGAATAAACAGTATTCCGGTAGCAGGAGAAAAAATACGTGGCCGTGTCTGCTCTCGACTGAACTGTATCCTCTTGACTTGACACGTGACACCACTCTGACCTGGGCCTACCAATGATGTAAGCCAGCTCGCTTAGTCACCGTGGATGACTCCCACTCAACGAGCTGTTAGTTACACCGGCCAGACGTGAAAGTATCCTGAGTAATCGAATGAAAGTAAACTGGTTTACTTTCAATGTTAAATCCCATTGAATAGAGAGATGGGGAAAGACAGACAGCAGACAGAGATAGAGGAAAACAGAGAGATAGAGAGAGAGAGAGAGAGAGAGAGAGAGAGAGAGAGAGAGGGGGAGGGAGAAAGAGAGAGAGACAGAGAGAGCCACGCGACAGACAGAGACAGATAGAGACAGAGAAAAAGAGAGGTAGAGACAGACATAGCGCAAAATGTCACAGTTTGTGATTCAGAGTTAAGCTGTATCACAGCATTTAAGACAAACGTAAGTAATGGTTACGTAATGGTTGTCTCATACACCAGTATTGTTAAATGAAACTATACATCAGATGTATTTAGAAACGTCGTGGCTTTCTCGTTGACTGTACAGAAATCAAGCCGAGGAGTCTCTTGTATACTGACCAAACACTGGCAGCGTATTGTATATGCTCCAGTGCTGCAGATATTTGCTTTTCCATCCATCACTCTCTTTTGCTTTGCGACAAACAGTTTATGTGATGATTATGTGTACCACTTTTTTGCCCCCTGAGTGTCCTAAACGTGGCTTCAAAATCGAGTGGATTGCCCCGGGGTGTTTCAGTCTTCAAGATATGGTCGAAAAAGTGAGGATTAAGACAGTGAAAAAGTGGTTTTACCACAGTAGTTATGTTTAGTCTGTCTGGCTGGCATTCTCAAAGTATCGAGAGCAAGCCATCCACTTTGAAACTTGCCTAATCCATTTTTGTATTCCTTTGACGTCAGTGAACGCGTTTCGTCGGCACAAGTAGTTCTTAGATGATACAATGAGATCACTGACTGGCTTTCTGATGTATTTCAGCCGTGCTACGTCTAAAAATATCTACCGACCCCGACAGCTTCGGAGTTCCAGACGGACTAGCACACTTTATTGTGCAGTGTGAGTGTACAGTTTCATGAAGATATACATTTCTAGGTTTATGGAGATATTGCAGTGCACACGTCTGTGACAAAGAAAGGACACGGCGATTTAGTTTCGTGAACTTTCTTGCGCACCCGCCAATCTCAGAAAACCCTTTTAGGGTTTCTCTTTAGGGCGCAAGAGGGCGCTCTCTCGCGACAACACCAGCACCCGTGGCAAATATGACGAGGCTCCGCACTACAGTAAACAGTAGGGCCAGAACGTTGCTGTCCCAGTTTGACCTCGTTCCTTATGCTATTTGTAGATCATTCCTATCAGCGACCCTTTAACCCGAAACACACGATAGGTTGCGTTATCGCCGTCCTCGCTGATCAAATGGCGTTTCCTGTCAAATAATCAATTAAAAAGAGCACCTGAAACCAGAAGGGGCGTTACGTACGCTAAAATCGGATTGCCACGGCTTCCATACAGAGCTATTCATTGCCAAAGTTTATCCCAAATAACATCGAGAACGCAAGGAGAAAATAATTGCTCATTAAATGTGATAAATTTAGGAGCGGTATAGCAACTGTATCAGGTGCCTATGTCGAAAGGTAGTGCAATTTTATACTAGTTGCTCAAGCTTAAAGTATTTGCACCAGAGGGGTGTATGTAATAATAATAACACATAAGACCGTAATGCGCAAATTCAGAATGAACGTTATCAGGAAAGCGAAGTAACGCGGGTTAACCTACCCGGGGTCACTCGTGATCCCAACGGGCCCGATGTAAAGTGACACCGCAGGTTCTGCAGACAAATTCTCCGCTCATGTGACCTGCCGCGCCGTCCGGCAAAAACCGCGTCGAAAGGACGAAGTGCAGTGGGTCTTTCCCTCGATTGAGAAATGTTACTTCAGTGTATTGAAATGCGAGGAATGTGTTGAGACAGCGCTAGACTCACCACCGTAATACATGTCGGCATTCTGTAAGGCGATATCGATATCTGCATTTTATGGCGTTCAATCATCTCGCGAGTTCTCTGCGATGTAATTGTAATTTTACAAATCACTTGCCTTTGTCGTCTGGTGATTCATTTTCTCTCGTTCAAAACTAGCATGTGACTCATGTTCGGCGGGAAAGCGGAACTTCTCTCCCACATTATAGCTATAAATCCAATTACACAGCTCGTTTCAGTTGTTGATTAGGTTAAGTTTCGCATTTGATTTGCACGATGGAAACAGAGATAGGCATAGAGATAGACACTATAAATGAATGCGGAGACAAAGAACAGACAGATATACCCTCGACCCTAGAGATTCTCTGGAGTCTATGGACAGACACAGACACACAGACAGAGACGCAGACAGGTTGGTGCTGGAGAATCAGCGTGTGGAGAACGAGGACATAAATTTCAATTTACATGAAAACTTACCCCTGTCCATGATTTACATGTATTTGAAAATCAAAAATAGACCTGTCACTTGTGCATGATGCACTCTAATAGTCAAGTACTGGGACTATGTATTCAACGAGTGTTGAGTCCTGCCGATAAAATCTTACTTACGCATTCCAATCTTTGTACGCAATTTTTGAGAGGTCCACTTGAAAATGACAACTTGAATTGCAAAAACTTGAACGGCAGCCAACAGCGCCATCTTAATAACAGCCGTTTGTCGCTCTCCCATCTTTCTTCTTTGTTTTTTCCCTTTCTGGGTTTTACCCCTTTCCTTTGCTAACGTCAGTATGGTACGTCTAAGATCGAGTTTTAACATACACGAACTTAGATATAGTTAAAGCATAGGTTAATAATTGATCCGCACTGCATGGTATACTGTATAGAAGAACAGTGGGCTGCTTTGCTCTGCACCCACTGTACAACAGTGAAAGTTTTCTTTTCTTCGCGCCACGTCACAAAATATAAGTTTCATTTCTTCTTGCCGCAGACTATCCCCACTGAAGATTCGATATTGTAACCACACATAGAGATAGACCTACAGAGTCAATGTCGGAAACTATACAATTGCGGCTTTCTATAGAGTAACATTTGCAAGGCCATCGAGTATAATGCTCCGTAACGGATCAAAAATCAGTGGCCTTGTCGTTGAAACGTCATACCCTGAAGCCTAGTTCAACTCTTTAGAAATGTTACGAAATGTGGTTCAGAAATGTTGTATGTATGCATTTTGAAATTTAAAAACTCGCATGTAAACGTTTATTCAAACCTTCCTGTAGGGAACATCAAATCATTCCCTCATTGATCATATTGGAAAAACAAATTAGGCCGTGTTAATAAAATTCTTTGTTTGCCGTTCTTGGATTTTTGAAAAACCTACCAGCCAGCCAGCAAAAAAAACAAACACAGAAAAAAAAACACAACACAGATCAATCGCATAAACTCTAACTTTTCCATCGGTTTATGGGTCACAAGTATGAAAAAATAATCTGTTACATTTACAATGCAGTGTTTCTTATGCTCTTCATTAGCACGCTGAAAACAATGCGTGGAAACAAAGGTTATATTTGTATAAGTACAACAAGCATACTTAGAGTTAGGTGACTCTGAGTCTGAACAAAAATTCCATAATAAACAATGGCAATAAACACTATACCAGTACATAATGTACAACATGTACAGTGTGATAGTAATCAACTGGTTGTGTTACGAAGATCTACAGATTGTCTCTGACGGAGATTTATGCACTCAGTCTGGGTGGTCATAGGTGCCAGTAAAACTATTAATTAAAATAACAAGATCTCAAATATGAATAAAAAGCATATTTGCGACAAATGCAACTTACGTATACGAGGATGTTTACAAAGTTTTGAAGAAAACAAAATATATTTGAATTAACACCTAATGAAGGAACCTAAGAATTTCACGTAATGAGTTCAATTTTGCAACGTGTCTAAGTGACATTTGTATATTATTCTTGCAAAACCTGAACATTCCACATATTAAACTGCAAAAGTTACTGAGTATAACAAAGTATAGATGTCACTCAGAAAACAAATGCTAAACATCTTGGTAAAAGGTGAAACTACTGTCTCTTCCATACAACACAGTCCCTCTATCCATAGTGGATAGAGGGACTGTGCATATACAATTAGAATTTTTGCAGTAAGAAGAGTGGGTAGCTGAGCAAATCATAACAGCCTCGAGTACAAATCCTCCTTTTTAAGTGTCAAATAAATACAAGTCCTGAGCACTGTTTCTGCTGAGTTAAATGCTCCATTAGCTGTAACTTTAAAGGCTATTTATTCTGAATTTTGTGTATCAACTAGTCTTTTACCCGAATTCTAATAGCGCTGATCTCGGTGTCAGGTTTGTTACTATATATAGCTGCGCGCGCGACTTCGAACACCGCTGCCTGAAAATCGGACAAATTGTGTTACTGCATGCGCGGTCGTTGTTGTTGTTCTCAGTTATGTAAAAAGTTAAAACATGAGTATGAAAATCAATACTTAGAAACTTGGAAGAGAACCCTTTTCAATGATTCAAGGAAGAATGGAAGTGGTAACAAACTGCGCACTTATAGAATCTTCAAGACCAAGTTTGGTTTTGAAAAATATTTAAGAGATATTTCAGATTTCAGGTTACGTAGAAGTTTAACAAAATATAGACTGAGTGATCATAATTTGCGTGTTGAAATTGGTAGGAAATGTAAACCTCATTTACCTTTAAATGAAAGAATTTGCTTGAGATGTGATAGTAATGTAATAGATGATGAGTTTCACTTTTTATTCACATGCAAGTGTCATATTTCTGAGACATTGATTTTGTGCCAGAAAAGCGGGACAGATCTTTCTATCACTATGAGTGTCGAAGAAAAAGTAAAAAAGATGAAAAAGATTATGGAACAGAATTTTCTAAACCTTGCTATATTTATAAGGAATTCTGGTGTTTGCTGACCCCTCCAGTAGCTACCTACAGTTTGCTGTTTACAGTCAGAGTTATAAATTGTACTTCAATTCAATTTACTTGAATTTTAATATCCATTTGATGGTGTTCAGTTTTGGACATGTTGTTCTTTCATCTGAAATGTACCATACCACACTCTCTGTCAGTGTGTGTTGAGTAATAAAAGATTGATTGATTGATTGATTGATTGAACTTATAGTCTGAGCCATAAATTCATATGAATTAGTGTGATTTTCTGTATGCATTATGACGCTAGCAGGTTTTGATTTCATCGTTCTTGCCGAAAATGCAGACAAATTTTTGCACATTAATGAAAGAAAAATGACGTTAAGTGATCAGCGCTATTGCATACTAAAATGCTGAATATTCTGTTTGTCAAGACAGCAATGCCGAATGGCCATTGCTATTTTTGAAAACTGAATTCTAATCCGGACTTATAAAATGACCACATCGTTTTTAGCACAAAAACAGTGTTCAAAGTGAAAGCAACTTATACTGCGTACGAACTATTTGGAGCATTCAAACAACGAACATTTCACCGGCGGTAACTGCTTGCCCCACCACCGGGCTGCTTGCCCCCTCGTGATCAATCGCGGATCGCGCAGAAGCTGATGGAAATTCAGTTCCATTCCTTATTCGAAGCTAAACCAGTCAAGATTGTTTTCGATCCGTCTTGTATGGAGACCAAGCCAATACAGCGCACTTCCGCCGATTTGCAAACTTTGAGGGAGAAATAAACTTGTGAAACGGTCGATCGATCTTCATTACGGTATACTGCAGTCCACTACAACAGGAGGTGCACATGTACACTTTACGTACAGCGGTTGATGTACCCCTTTGCGATAGGTAATCTGATTTGTATCGAAACGATCGTACGACATTTGCGTTTTTGAGACATTTGAGTAAGTTGCTGCGTCATTGCCGACAAAGGAAGGACACAACGCATCGTATTTTCGAGCATACGATCTGTGTTTGTTTTTCATATTTCGTCCAAAAACCTACCCGCACGCGGACGGCAAACAAAGAATTTATTTTACGGCGCCCTACCCAATATTTACCGACACTCGGAATTCAAAATGGCCGCCGTCCCTCCTTTGACACTGGGGTGTAGTCAGCTTGTAGATTTTTACAAAAATAAGCCTGTAAAAACGTTAATTACTCTATGAGCTTCGAATTCATCAGTATAAGAAATTGAGAACCAGAATATCTGTCGCCGTGGCGCCTTCTACCTTAACCGAATCATGAAAGGCGATACTTATGAGCGGTAGCAGATTTGTTTTTAAGGCTGTCGATTTGTCGGGTTTCTTTTCCACTGCTCCAATGATCGAAAACAATCGACCAGAACATCTATATCCGTTTGTTGTTTGTGTACCCTGACAAGGAAAACAAAATCATGCGTAGCATGAAATCGCTTTGGCCAAAGAAAAACAATCTAAAGATCATCTATACTGACGCACATGATTTATAATGGCAACAATGTAAAGATAGCCGAGTAGGCGTTACTTTGTTGTCTGTCAAATTCTGTTCTCCTGTGTCCGTTACTCACGATTAACATCTATGCACTTTTGTGGAGTAATTAAATTTGACGCAATATCTTCCGCCAGAAAGTCATCAGATGATGATGTCAGAATGCACGTATAAGAGTATCATTATTATGATTCACGATTTTAACGCAGTCACTATTCACGTAGAATACATCCGATTTCGCCAGTGTCGCCCGTGTACAGTGTGACACACAGGCATGTAATGTACACGCATGCTCAGTGAACGGGAGAGAAACAAGCACAGACTCACTGGCAATGCTTTCGCTGCAAAGCTTACTGTAACAATACCAAACCCGCCAGCTTGATTTCTGAAACTGCCATGCTTCACAGAGTAAGGCGAACGACACACAAGGCTTTAATTCTCTGTGACGAAAAACCCGAAGTGTGCCCGATGCATTTTTTCAACACGGATAACATTCGTGTGAGCAATTAAAAAAAGTGTCATTTTTATTTTGAAAATGGAAATGTATAGGAAAATTTAGCTTTTTGTTTATTTGTTTGTTTGTTCACAAATATTACTTACAGTACTTGTGCTCTGTTTGTGAAATGCAGATCATTTTTCTAATGCCATAATCACACGGAAGTGTCTGGTATCCAACTCGAACGTCCGTAATGTCCATTTTTAAAAACTTAATTTTGGCCCGAGCTGGAATCCATCCGTAAACATCAAACGGCATTAACAGCATAGGAAGGCGAATACTTTGTACACCAGCAAGCAAGGAAATGCATATGATTCTGTAGAGCATAAATAGTAAAAAATATTATCTACAGGTACATCCGCAATCTCTAAGTGAATTTCTTTATATATTGTAAGATTCTAGCTCTAGATTCGCCATAGTGTATGTAGCTTCTTATTGTTTTTTTTCGAAGCAAACACACAGAGAAATTGGGGGCGCTTAACTCTCAAAACACTAAGGGGGCGAGGATAATTTACGACACGCGCATGACAGACGAAATTCATCGTGTTTAACAGAACGTCGAAAGAAGACAAATAAAAAATAGTATCTACCTAAATCTATGTATTTCGATTGCTGCGTCTAAATATGCACAAACTACAGGCCATGGTCAAGCCATGGCAACAGTATGTGTATCTTCAGATTTTGTTTTAAAATATTTGTTTGAAAGCCAGCCAGCAGTTTAAACTTCCTGAAAAACATTAATTTATTATTTGCTTAGGGAGTTCAACTCACAATTTCGTTAGCGTTCAGCCATCATCCCTACAAAGGGTATGCAAACTAGTAAATTGTAAGCGGCATGTTACACTGACAGTCCAGCCGCTATCTTCTCAGATGTCAGAATGAGACCAGCTGTCCACGCCAAATTAAACATGTTAAACGGCTAGCTTAACGCATGCATGCCCGCATAGCTATCCCGGAACGTATGCGATGCACGGCTTGCTTAATGTGGGAGCTATCAGATGTGTGATGTTCTCGGATCGACTCTGCCTGAATTAACGTCGATAACAATTCAATGACGCCTTGACTTTCACCGTTTGCATTGTGTAATTCGATCAATGGGTATCCCGTGTGAGCCGCACCGAATATCTGCATCACACTGCTACTCCAACGGTGTACCGGTAATTGCGTCACCAAGTCAGCTGTCATGCTCATCACTCTCTAACTTATCTCACGATTTCAAGAGATTTTTGACCCTGTAGACCCTCACATTCGAAGGATAAATTCCAGACTGCAGTCAGGCCAATTCAACCAGTCCGGACATTGAAAAAAATATACACTGACCTCAGTAGGAAACACGCTTTTCTTCATCTTAAAGCTGCTGGCCATAATGATCAATGTTATGTAGAAAATAGTCCGCAGCATACACCTAAAAATCAGGCCGACCGCGATGGAAGAAAACATCATTCATAATATCTCGTGTAAACAGTATCACCTCCTTAAATTTTGTTGATCTTAGGCCGCAAAACAGCGCGCAATAGCTGTCTCTAGGAGGTACGTTAAATAGAATGATGTGAAGAATGCCGGCTGTCCTGTAATTATCCTTGGAAAGATGAGTGTCCCAATTAATTAGCGAACTCAAACATTCGCTTCACGCACTTTGGAAGTATAGCTGAACTTCCCACGGCGTTGAATTTCTTTGAAACGCAGATTAGATAGAGCAATGGGATGTCTGAAAAAAGCCAGCAAACTAAAATCTAACGCCTTTTAACACCACTGAGAAGGAGGTCAACTATTAAAATTACAAATAAAATCAGCAATTAGTTACCGATCCCATGCTGAGACAGAAATTTTCCCTTTGGAAAGTTCAAGAGTCATTGACGGAAACTTTTCGAGTATTTCAAGTGTGTGGTGAAGAATGACGGTAACATTTCTGACGATGCAATCCAATAGAGTGACGGTCTGTATACAGAGTGGGTAAAAAAACAAACGAAATTCTGTATCTCATCTTACGCGGCGCTCTCATTCGCGAACGAAGGAGGCGCCCCCATATTCAGTCTGATTTTTCTTCTGTAAAAAGGGTTTTTATGATTTATGATTCTTGTTTCAAAACATCTATCGCAGTTGGTGTTGTTGTTTTTGAATTTGGTTGCTCTCATTTACTTCCTGACTAATTTATTTAATTCCATCCTGATTGCGTTGTGCCAAATGTAACGCAATTCAGTCTGATACATGTCAACTTACAATGCATTGTGAAGATGCCATGCAGTCGACTAAGATAGAACGTGCCTTGGGGACAGGTATTCGAACTCTCAAATTTTAACAATGTTTTGCTGATCTACCACTTGTTTTCGCTCATTTTGACGCCATTGAAGTGAACGACACACGATAAAATAAGCTAACAACTGTTATAGTCTGCACACAAATGCTCGATAGCCAATATTGTTAAAATCATAATCACTCGTTTCAAGTCTTCAACCGAAAAATCCACACATACTATACGTATTGTTCCTTCTTTTCTATTATACATTGTAAGAACACAGGTGTCTAGAAATGATATATTTCATTACAGACGACTGGAAAAAAGGTTCGCAGAACCGTTATTATCAAAGTCATTGAGCGAAAACTTTACAAGCTGAACGTGGTATTGACAGAGGCATTGTTCATAGCACTGCCGGTATGTCTGAAAAGACACTTGAACCTTTACCTTGTCAACCAAAAATACCAAGTTCCTTGAAAAAGTCAGTGTCATGCTTCTTTCGGTCCCATTTATAAGTGAATGAGTAATAACGGTGCGCCACAATGTAAAATACGAGGCTACAGAATGTAGGTGATACCATTTCATTACAGAATATATTTGGACAACATTGCTACTTTGGTCTTATCGTCCTTCATTATCAGCTCTTTATCGGAGAAGCCTGAAACCAGAAGTCATTATGTCTGTTACGTCACGAAGCGTGTTCATGATTTACTTCCCAATGACAGAAGAGTGCAAAGAGAATCTGTTTTATTCTTTGCGATTTACATTTGATGATGCTTTTATTAATAAGAAACTTCTCTTCTTTTTTGCGCTGTTCTTTCAATATCCAGTGCTGGCAGTGGCCGAGATTGGATTAGCAAAAAAGGGAGACTTTGGTTACGTAACTTAGAATTAAGTATCCCCTTGATTTTTGTCGAGCATACAAAGGGGCACAATATTTGAAGCCCCGGATGCTTGATTAGTCAGTATCGGGTCCTTTGAATCTGTACCGGATGTGTCTGTTATCTTTCACGGGACGGATTACCGTGATATACCTCGATGGGTTCAGCGCTTCAAGATCAGATATGTCCGAATGGGATACCCTATATATGACAGAACAACACCGCACACTTTGTGCCCAGAGTAGTCTGTGAAGATGCTTTTGGTTTCACGTGACCATGGAAACAGTTCACGGCACATATTCCTTTGAACTTGGTGAAAGGTCTCAGTCTTTGACTTTCTTTCGTTTCTTTGGTAAATGTTTGAATTAAGGTAGAACGCACCTCGGGGACAGACATTCGGACTCTCAAACTTTTACAATTCTCTTCTGATATACAACATGTGGGGATTCATTTGAAAGCTCTTGGTGAAAAAAAAACTTTTCACCGGCTTAGTTTTTCGAAATTCGAAAAAAAATATTTTTCTCCATAGAGTTAACACAGGGATGGCGGCCATTTTGAATTTCTAATATCGGTAAATCTTGGGTAATTTGTTTCTCTTGTACCAAAATTTGCATGGTGACCCCCTGTTTTTATTCTTGATTTTGAAAGAGAATGATTGAAAGATTCCTTGAGGAAAGTTTGAGCAAAAGTTTAAGTCTTTCACTTTCGAGGTGCATACTACCTTAAAGCGGGTCAACATGCAAAATACAAGTTCACGAACTGTAAATGGTAAGATTAAATTACACCCTCTCTCTGTATTGCTCCTTTGATATTTCCATTGATCTCTGAAAATCAACGAGAATAAGCAAAAAAGCACTGAAAGGTCTCAATCTCAAACAGTTCCCCTGGTCAGCTCCTTATCAGGGACAACCGAAACCAGAAGTATTTTTATCTGTCACGAGAACGGTTCATGATTATCATCGCAAAAAAGCAGAAGAGCGGGTAAAATAATTTTAGATTCTAAAGATGATAGCAATGTTTATTCACAAGAAACGATAATTTTATTTTATACTGTTATTTTGATATAAAGTGGACGAGTTCTCTGAATTAACAAACCAAGACTTTGGTTAAGGTATAAGGAGCCCAGGGAAGAGGTATTTGGACTCTCAAACTTTTACAATTCTTTTCTAATCTACCACTTGTATGAGGGTTCATTTTAAAGCTCTTGGTGTAAGAAAACTTTTTATCGTCTTAGTTTTTCGAAAATCAAAAATTCTATTTTTCTCCATAGAGTTAACACAAGGATGGTCTTCATTTTAAATTTCAACTGTCGGTTAATCTTTGGTAATTTTTATCTCTAGCACCAAAATTTGCACGGTGACCCCTAGTTTTTATTCTTGATTTTGAAAAAGAATGATTGAAATATTCCTTGAGGAAAGTTTGAGCAAAAGTTTAAGTCTTTCACTTTCGAGGCGCATAAGCTTACTACCTTAAAGAACGCCTATGACGACGTGCGACACATTTATCAGTAGACGAGTAGTCAGAGGAGCTTTCGATGTCTTTCCTGCGCTTTGTAATTTTTTTCATTTCTATGGATGTCATGATTATCTTCAGTCGCCGAGAGATGGCTTCCGGTATTCATTAAAAGACAAAAGGAGGCGTCCCAGGCAAGATGGTAACCAAGCGCTTTGTGTCCACTTCATGTAGCGATTAATGTTTCCACAATAGTTCCAACAATAGTTCGACGCGACATTGATGACATGCTGGTATACGTGGCGTGTTTATTTGAAGGCCAAAAAAAGACAGCTTAAAACAACCGCACCGCGGCCACACCCCATACTCACTCAGTTTATGAAAAGAACCAAAAATTACATTTTCCGGGTTCACTTTGTTTTACTTGCGCATCCTGTGAGAACTAGGGTAAACATAAAAGAGGGGCTGACGTTCTGGAGACCCCGTACTTCCAAGTCCCTGTTCCTCGTTCTCTGCATACTTACACGTCTGCCTACTTGGTATGCGCAGAACCCCCTTTATAAGAGTCCCTGTATTGTTCGCCTGTTTTTGAACAGGTAAACAGGGGTTTACCTTAGCTGACAAACCGTTTTGACGATTTAAGTTGTCAGCGTGTCGATCGTTCATGTCCGGCGCCTGTCGGCTACAACAGCAACGTCACGGGGACAACGTCATACGCCGCGGCGCTTTCGTCTCGTCATGTGCAATCTGGTGACGGCAAATTGAGTTCCGAAGAAGTCTTTCCAACTTTACCTGTAGAGCAAACAGTCTCGATTTTCACTGCCCGAAACAGGTGAGGCGATTGATATAAGAGGTCGTATATATAATACATTGTGCTGTATTTTAAGCTTTCACTCAGAACAAATCACTTCCAGGAATGGCAATTGCTTAGCTCAATTTCAAGGGCAGTGACAAGAATCCTAGACTTGCACCCTTCAGAGGTCAACAGTGTCAGGGCCATCGTGTGCGGCGGAGTGTAAAGGGGCCAGGAGAAAAACAGCTTCAGTACTCCGAGTTTCCAATGAAATACAGCATTTTAAAATGAATCAACTTGAATATTGATGAACTTACACACACAGCGCACAGCTCCCTTTAATCTTTAGAAAATTGGAAATCTTTACACTTCCAAGGATCTATTTTTTTACCTGTCCGGTCTGCCGCTTTAGTACGTGGGCGGTTCCGTGGTTTTTATATGCACCGTAAAGAATCTTCCATTATTACGAAGGGGTGAGCTTTTGATGTCATCATATATACGAATGTGCTCGAGCTATGATACATCTAACATAAACTTGTTAATAACTGTTCAGTCCTTCTCACATCGAGTACGCACCGAAACAAACAGACCGTAATTGGAAGCTTTTGTGGAGAAAAATTCGAAATGTGGATCATAGGGGCTTTTGAAGAGTACATGTAAAATGGACTATTATGAAGGAGTAGCCCGGGAGCCGTATCATTGTTTAAAAACTATCTACTGTTGATTGACCAATCAAAGTGCTCAATTCAGGGTGTTTTATTTACTCATGAAGCCTTGGTCATCAAATTCCAGAAACGAATGACAGCGCCGTAGTAAAGTACTGTCCAATCAAAAGTGAACATGTCATATTCTGTAGACATCTGGTACATTTTAATATTCAAATTTGGTAACACAGCGGAAACCAGCTGCAACACAAAATCCGCTGTGCCCTAGGGCATTTATATAATGTGCCCTAGGGCATTTATGGGATGTTCCATTACATTGGAAGGCTATTTCACAAATAAAAGTTTTAATTCAAATCCTAAACATGTTACATTGACAAAGGGGACGGTTAACGTAAACACATTGAAAACGAAAATATATCAGTTAGGGGCGATAGTTTTTAAGTCGGATAAAACCCTCGTACTCGGGCTCTTCTGGTATATAAAGTCCAACCCTACAATAAAATGTCTCGGCCTGCGGCCTCGACATTTTATCGTTGGGTTGGACTTTATATACCAGAAGAGCCCTCGTACTCGGGCTTTATCCTATACGAAAAGACTGTTGTTGCGCACAATGGGCACAAAAGAAGATCATGTGACATGGGAGATTTGAATGAAGTCAGAACGGTCTGGTTACCGTGATTGTATGTCGAAGTGCTCTAGTAACTTTAAGTTTTGCGCTCGTCAATAACAATGTACAGCACAACATGTTTTCGTTGACTGGCCTTTGATGACTCCTGGTTAGGCCAAAAATAATTGTCCTGTTTTGATAACGTGGTTTTCAAATATAGGGTATAGGTAGGTCGGCAGGGATTTTTTTTTCCAAAATATTTTTATTTTTAAATATGAACTTTTCAGGGGTTCAGGGCGATCAAACACTGGCCACAACATTTCCAGAAAAATGTATCATACATATAAAAGGATCGGAGTAAAAACATAATTGACGTCCTCGTTTCAAGCAAAAATCAATGAACACGTGATTTTACGGGGTTTTTTTCTTTCTTTTTTCTTCCGTGTTTATGTGCTCTAAAAAGCTTAGGGTCGGCAGGCAAAAAATGGGGTAGGTCGGGTTATGGGAACAGCACAATTTTTTTCCTTTGGCCTTATTTCCAAAATCGTCGATCGTGACACAGAGATGACAAAGACGAATACATACCAGAGGTCGGGCGTTGGTCTTACTTTCCTTGTGTGATTGAACACAACGAAGTTCATGGACATGCCAGTCCTCGGGATTGAAATATATCATTACTACTTACAACAAACTGAATCGAATGGTCTTTGATGTTAAACTAGAAAGCTCTTTTATTTACAATTCTTGGTCAAATGAAAAGGCCTCTCGCATCAGCGAAACCCCTTCAGGAATTGTAGCTGTGGGTCCATAGCTGTGGTGATTTTTTAGACGGTATTCCAGCCTTTTACGGGCTGGTTTTGACTTTTTCGACTAATTATCCCAACCTACACAGCTATGGTGGCGGGGTTAAAAGTCGTGAAAGTCAAAACCAGCCCGTAAAAGGCAGGAATCCCGTCTGAAAACACCACAGCTATGGACCCACAGCTACTGTGCCCAGTGAAGGCCGACACTGACCAAGAAACACAGCTACAATGCAATAATAGGATACGGCGGATCCCGTAAAGTAATAGGGAATATCGATGCAACATGATGTCCATCTGAAATAATACTTCTTCATCTAAAGTTATTTGACGCGTCTCGGGGAGAGATATTTGGACTCACAATTTTTACAATATTCTTTTGGCCAACCACTTATGGAGCTTATTTTGAAGCTTATGGAGTAAAGAAGGTTATCACCATCTTAGTTTTGTGGTCGGGAGTTTTATTTCCTCTCATAGAGATAGCACAGGGATGGCGGCCATTTTGAATTTCAAATATTGGCAAATATATTGGGTAATTTGTTTCTCTGATCATCAAAATTTGCACAGTGACCCCGATTTCTATTCTTAATTTCGAAAGAGATGGTTGAAAGATTGCTTGAGGAAAGTTTACGCAAATGTCTTTCATTTTCGTGACGCGAACTTCCCCAAGCTCTGGCTCTCAAAAACGTTGAAAAATTGCAGCGTAGTTTATTTTACATTCGATGTCAAAGCTACTTCGATTCTGTGATTCATTAATTATTCAACATTTCCCATGAAATGGATTAAATTCCCTTCTCATGATGTGTACATATCACGCGCCATTACAACCGAGTTCACGATTTGGCAAAACAAAATTGTGCTGTTCTCATGGTTTTCAAAAAATAGGGTAGGTAGGTCGGCGGGGATTTTTTTTCTAAAATATTTATATTTTTATGTATGCATTTTTCAGTGGTTCAGGGCGATCAAACACTGGCCACAAAATTTCCAGAAATAAGGATCATACATATAAAAGGAATAAATACACAAAAGACATCCTCGTTCAGCAAAAATCAAATGCCAGGTAATGAATGCGCGATTTTATGGTGTTTTTCTCTCTTTTTTGTTTCTTCCATGTTTACGTAGCTTTAAAAAGTTTAGGGTCGCCAGGTAAAAAGTAGGGTAGGTCGGGTTATCGGAACAGCACATTTTTTTTCTCGGTCTAAGCACCGCAGCTTCACGGAGAAAGCTAGTGTACACATCTGAAATTGAAAACCGTTTCCTGTAATCTGCAGTAAAACGTATTTTGAGGGTTTCTTCATTCAAACAATTGAATAAAAGTGTGACGTTTTACAAAAAGATTGCAATGTTACATTTCCCTGTTCTGTCCCTGTCTTTGTCTCCAGGTACGTCGGTACGACAGCAACGCCCGTGTAGCCTATTCATTTACTCGAGACAGCCTGTGAGAGGGCGCCATGGAGGTGACCACAACAGGTGACGGTGGTGGAGGTTGCATTTGTGCAAGCTGCACTTTGCCTATCGTGATCAGCGTGTGTGCCACGGCCCTGGTGTCCGTGATAGTCTGCACCCTCATCTGTTGTTGCTGCTGTAAACGGCGAAAATCATCCGAACCTGCCCGGAAAGTCGGCGAAGAAGCCGGCGCTGTCGAGGAGACGGAACGGCTTCATGTATGTCAACAGTGTGGGAAAAAGGCCTGGAAATCGGTCGCCGATGGAGGCGGCAGTGACAACAACGCCTACGAGGAAGACGTCGGGTCCACGGGTGTAGTGTCTGTAACAGTGGTGAATGAGAAAAGTAGTATGGGTGACATCATGGGCGATGGAAAGAAAGCCACACCAAATCCTTACGTTAACATGCCCATAGGGACGCAAGGCACCAACGCAAGTGAAGGTATGAAAAACGTCGACAACAACGAAAAACATGAAGACACGCACGAACATGGAGACACACAAAAACTCGAGAACGTCGTCAAAATTGAAGTCACCGAGCCAATGAAGTCTGACGAACACGTATACAATGAATCAGAACGTGACATTGAAGTGAAGGGCGGTTACGAAAACGAAATCACCATTTCAGAAGAAGTACAAGAAGTGCAGATTGCCGAACATGACGAGAGAGGCATCGGCGTCGCCGATCATCGGCTGAGTAGTGCCCAGGATTATATAGAAATCGAGCCCGTAGAGGGTATACATGCACAATCGCACCAAAGTGTATATGAAAACCTGGAAGGAGGCGGGGTGGTTGGTGTCAGTGGTCACAAGGAAACTTACCCACAGTTGGTTGACGAAGCTTCAGAAAGACAGGATGAAATCCGTGAGGGCGGAAGTCGAGCTGACGAAGATGATGCCGTAACAGTAAAAGTAGACATGCGAGACACGGAGGTAACATCGAAATTAGAAGAAACGACGGAAGCGCATTCTGAGATACAGTTAGTGAATGAAGCTACCGAGAGACTGCATGCGGACAGGCGTCGAGCTGACGAACTTGACGCCATGAAGGTCGACATGCCAGATCGAGAAGTAATCACGACAACAGAAGAAATGATGGAAGAGCGTTCTGAGATACAGTTGGTGTACGGAAATACAGAAATACTATATGCGGACAAAAGTCGAGCTGGTGAAGTTGATACCGTAAGAGTCACGGTAGACACGCATGATATGGAGGAAAACCCGACATTTGAAGTTACAGCGGGAAAGCATTCTGAGATAGATGACGAGCAGGACAGTGCTGGTAGCAAAACTCTATTCAGCTTGGAAGGCGAATTGACAGAAGTTGATGCTTCTTGCACGGAAGACGATAGGCGAAGTAGTTTCCAGCGCGTGACAGAGCTAGTTCAACAGGCAGAAGAGCGTGACAGATCAGTGAACAGTCAAGAAGTTTTCGCGAAATCTGAAAAAGAAAATGACAGTCAAGAAATGAAGATTAAGGTTAACGAAGATCTCGATGACAGGATCGTCCAGGCCACAAAGAAGACTAGCACATTTGTAATGATGAGAAATGTCAGTCACACAGGACAGCAGCAACGCCACAGCGTCGTCATCCGCTCTGATTCGTCTGATCTCGTGACATCCGAAAAGGAATCTCCATCTGAAAAAGACATGCTGTCCGTGGACGCAGAAGCACCAGCGGACACCGTGACGCCATCACTCGCATCGACATCACCAACTGTCTCTGAACAAGCAGTCGTCTTCGAAAGCTACACGAACATCGACTGGGAAGCTGGAGAAAAGGGCGCGAAAGTGGCCGTCACTGATTATCAAATATCAGAGGAAGTGAACGGCGAGAGCGGAGATCATTCTTCGACACTGATACAAGAAGAGGTTCTTGACGACGCCATATATGATCCCCTGGATAGCCTCTCAGAGAGCGAAGAACTCTGTCTCATCACAGACTCTGGGAAAGACAATTCTGCTTCAGCTTACCCTGAGGAAGAGTATGAAGACATAGAAATCAAATACCCGCCTGGAAGTGGATTACCGAGAACTGCTACGGGAACGTCGGGAAGAGCTAAAATGGGAGACGGTGCGACAGTTGTCTATGAAAATACCGCACAGGAAGTAGACGGTAAGACAACAAAGTCGAGCAAAAAAGAGAAGAGCAAAAAGAAGCAGAAGAAGGAATCGAAGAAGAAAGGGAAAAAAGGCAAAGTGGAGTCCTCGAAATCGAACGGCACGGAAACTCCGGATAAAGAACCAAAACTAAAGATTCAGGAACGTCCCTTGCCATCCATAGAGGGCGCCCTGGGGACAGCTAATCCCGAGGAAACCTATGCTGACATTGAAGCCGTAGATACGGATGAATACATGTCTTTGAACCGTAGTTCAATAATACAGTCGGACGAGCAGATATACGAGGAGCCCGTCGATTTACTTAAAGTACAATCTGTTGTGAGCGTTAGTGCGCCAAGCGCAAACGAGCTGTCAACCACATACCCAGCTGCTCCGGTCGTGAGTGCAGCGGTTTTGGCGAGCTCCGATGATGATGACGATGATGATCCCCTGTACGATACAATCGATACAACATTTATTCAAGTCGGGAAAAGCGGCATCAGAATCATTGAGAAAGAGAAAGCGGAGGATAAGTTGACGCAACAAAACAGTGATGCCGTCGCTTCGAAGGGACGCCCTTTCTCGATAAAGCAAAGCCATGACGAGGTTCAAAAAGACGAGGAACTCGTCAAAATCAACGTGGCAGCCATGATCGGTGTGTTCGAGGACAAAGGCGGAAAGAGAGAGGGCAGAGATGAGTACAGAAATACCAGAGATATCACCACGCCTGGTGGTAAACCCCCGCTACCAGTCTGTCGACGCAACGCGGGAGACGAAGATTCGGAAGCGAGAGCGATATTCGACAAGACATCTCGCTTTTCAATGGAACCTGGCGAGCCACGTAAAACTGAGGTAGCTCTTCAGAACATTACCTGGTTCGAGGTGGACCACGCCGATTCAGCAGACAGCACCAGAATTTCGTCGCCGCGCTCCGTGTTCACCCCGAAAACAAGTAAAGAAGTCCTAATCGTGGAAAAACACGATAGCGACCCGGCGGTTAAAAATCTCACGAGGCAAGACGGCGATTACTCGGCATCGAAGGTCGTTAACAGAGACGCTGATGCAATGCCGGGCAAAACCCGTAGCGTCGAATCTCCGCCAATAGAAGTAACATCGCCAACTCACACGCTCCAGTCAAACATTAGAGTCACAAAGCAAAAACAGAGAGAGATCGAGCTTGAAAAGATCACCGGTGTCAGCGTTTCCGCTTAATCGGAGGATTCGACAAGAAAACAGATGACGGTCAAATGAGAGGCGTGCATGCTGGCAGTGCGACTGTAACCTCTGACAGTGTTAATGCCGACAGAATCGTTGTCAGCCGGCAGGATTCGGAGATCTCCTCGGCACGAAGAGTCGGTCAGCCGAGCAGTTTCTGGAAGCAGACGTCGGTGTCATACCGTACCACGGACAGTAAGAAGTCATTTTCGAGACCAGTAAACGTCGTCATAATAGACAAAGAAAACTGACAGTAAAAACATTAAGGCAAGATTCAAACCCAGGAATAATTTTTCTATACATACATACATACATACATACATACATACATACATACACACACACATATATATATATATATATATATATATATATATATATATATATATATATATATATATGTATATCTGCTACAAAACAGTTCTTACTTGACCCTTGAACTATGTCACTTTGATCAAACTGAACGGATTGTAATTTACTTGCATTTAAGGGATTTTTGTTTCTCTTAGCCGACTAAAATGGTTTACCTATTTTAAATCTCAAATAGGTGAAGTACTGCCACTGCATTTTTCAATCTCAAGTATTGGAATCTTGAAAAGTTGTTGAAAAGTTTTCGTTTTCGTTTCCCTTTTATTTGTATGATTGTACACTGGGACAGTGAGACACTCCTCTTCGTGTTTTCCTCTTGGCACAGAAAATGATTGTACTCCTGAACGTGTGTCGGTCTGTCCGTCGGTATATCTGTAGACTAAAGTTATGGAGCTCGCAATTCAAAAGTGACAGTATAAAATGTGACCAAGTTAGAAATGCGGAATGCTGGGTTAAATCTTGTACTTGTGGCTTGCATATTTAAGAAAATTTTTCGTCATTACAATTTTTCATATATTTCAGATTTCCAAATTATGACACCTATGAATTATTACTTTGATGTTTGGTACGTATGAATGTAGGCAAATTGTGCAAATTTGCATAAATTTAAACTTGCACATGAGTAATTTTTAAAACTATTTTTCTCGCCAAAAGTATTCTCTCATAGAAATCAGTCGTCCAATATGTCCCAATCTTGGTTGTAGGGTCTTTTTGATAACCTTTTATCATTTGTCTAAATGATGACGAGTGATTTTCTGAGAACAATTTTCGGAACCCATTGTCAAAACATATTCTCGTGGTCTCTGTTAGATAGTTTTAAAACTTATCGATATGCTCCTAAGGTAATCTAATTCTTACACATGAAAATTAATTATGAAAACTGCAAATGAAAATATGTAGGACCTATCTTATCCTATCTTATTATTTTTAGTCAAAATATCAATATAGCACCATCTGATACTTCAATAATTGTCTTTGTATGGTATGCAATGAGAGCATCACGCACTTTTTACTGATTCCTTCGAAAAATCTTGCTCATTACGAGACCATTTTATTCTTTTGTTTTTTTATCATCAAAACTGTATCACACTGAGGCCGTTGACATTGTACGCTGATTCTCTTTGTGGAAAATACTTAGTACTAACACACACATACACATGCACACACAAATAAACACAAACACAACATATGAGTATGAGCCTCGAGAGAATTGAAAACGGAACATGGTCTTTTCAATATTCATCGTTATACTTCAACCGTAAGCTTATTATAGTATTATATAGCTAACTGTCTCACTAGTATATTTCACTCCTCGTATGTATTCCGTTGAAATAATCAAAATGACAACGTTTCGTTGAGTGTGTAACAGAAATGTGCATACATCATTGTACTTCTTCACTTATCCCAATATATATATATATATATATATATATTCTCAGTTGCTACATATTACATTATATATTCTCTTTAGCTTATATATATATTCTCAGTTTCTACATATTACATGATATATTCTCATATATATATATATATAATATATATATATATATATATATATAATATATATATATATATATAAAACTTATTACTAGGTACGTTTAAGACATATTTAAATTTACCGCGGTAGATAATATTAAATGTCTGGTTATGCACGTCACGTCATGTTGTACTTTGATATCAGAGGAGACGATGTTCACAGAAACGGAAAGTAGTGTTTATCTTCTTTCAGATCGTGTAATAAGGCCCGGAAGCACAGCTTTGGCCTCTATGGAAAAACGGATCCGCATTACAAATCAATGTGTAGTAACGCACGATGAAAACGTCATGCATATATAATTAGAGATATCGGTATTAATGAGCATGGATATTACAATGCTTATAGCTTATTGCTTATTTTCATCAACAGATGTAACACCCAATTACACATGGTCCTGTAGCATTTTTGCAATACCATTTATACTTGGGAAAGCTTGAAGTGTTTGAAGGCCTGGTTGACAATACTTGTCATTTTACAAGTTTCGAATGATTATCCAATTCAGATTGACTGGTCTGTACATAGTGCAAATCTTCGATCAAAACGCAATCGTGAAATAACCAGTATCCCTCATTGAATTTATTCACTTAGAGCAACACTAGCTGTAACTTTTGCTGTGTTTTATTTTTGGTTTGCTCTGTAGAGAACTGTTTTTTTAACTGTCCCTAAAATCATGTAATATGCCGAAAACGCTTAATACCTCAAGTTGATACAGTTTTCAAAATTTAGACAAAATATATTGTATACTAAGCTATATATTACAAAAGAGACGAAATAAAATTTCCCTCCTTGTAATATACCATCAGCTCCAGAGTTTGATTTTTACACTTCACAACTCCTGAGGTGCGGTAGAGTGTCACCGTATGAGGACTTCGAGTGAGGCTTAGCTTTCAAAGCACAACATCCTGTGAGACAGGGATTATAACAAAGTAGATTAGTTAGATTATTTAAGAAGTTATAAAGTAGATACAGAGAAGCGATATCAAAATATGACACTGCTCTTTCTCAAGTGATGAGTGACAGTATTCCTTGCCTTGACCATGGACGTAGAAAAGGATACCATACCTTGACTCACAACAGCCGGCCATGGTGACTTTGTCGAAATACACTAAACCTGTCACTTTGGGTTAATCTTGACGGGTGTAGCATGCTGGCAGGGTACGCTTACCATTCTTGACACCTGGTACCACCGTACTAAACAGTGGTTAAAGATGACCCCACTGGTTCTGTCCTTTGCTATTAGTTTCTTGGATCTCCTAAATTACATATCTTTTTAATGATACTGATTAGGCCAAAAATATAATAGTTTTGTTTCTGGTCATGGCAAAAATGATGCGGCGACGCGATTTTTTTTTCAATTTTTTAAAATTCTTGGTGGAATTTGATACATTTTCCTTTTTTCCATAGGGGCAAATGAAAAACAGAAAAAAAGAATTGACGTGCACACTTTGAAGTGATGCAGGCGGTGACCAGAAACAAATCTATTTTTGGCCTTATTGGTAAGTCTTGAATGATTTCCAAATCATGACAAATACTCGATAGCTGAGTATCTAGGATTTGCTGACCATAAAGTTTTTGACATGAACATTCAGCTATTATGTTCCTCCTCGTCTCAGTATTTATCGTCTCCACAAAGCGCTACTATGGTATTTGAACATTCTCTGGCTCTTGAAACGTCACCAAACGCCTTTATTTGTCGTGACATCGGTCACGACCCTCAACCTCAGAAACAGTGCACTATTATCATGCAAATTGCGATTCGATGCCAGTACCGTCCGCGTCGGCCCTGGGTCAGGCCCCGCGGATAGCGACCTAGTTTCTGTCAAAGAGTACTTTCCAATATGCAAACACCACCAATATAGGTGCTGAAACCATTCCCCGGGCCGAATATTTTGTGGTGACAAGAATACACTGTAAAAACTTTCATGACACATGACCCGAGGTTTACAGTAAGCCTGAATAATCCATCGCGAAGGTATTATGTGGCCTGGAAATTCCCAAAACATCTGGTATTTTTAGTGAACTGAAGGTGTCGTGAAGGAGTTCAGATATTGATAGGTTACGGGCAGAAATCCTGATTCTATTTCTAGGAATGTCACATTTCAATTCAATCCCCCACCCCCAGCTTCCGCCATGGATGCAACTTATTGTGAGCGCCTTCCAGTTTTTATACAATACGCTCGAACAGACAAGCAAACTGAGGCTATCCTGTTTATGGTTGTAATTACAAACTGGCCACTTCACGGCAGAAAAAATAATGCAATATTACTTTATTATGACGTAAAATATTAAGCAAATAAAGATTTGCTTCTGATCGTTGACATTCGATATTCAGCAAAAATGATATGACCCACTATACTATACATTGTTGTCTTTGAGAAAGCTGTGAAATGTTTTTTTCAATATTAAATATGTTTCAATATGAAACTAGCAATATCTGTCCATTTATAGACTTTTATCTATTGATATAAATAAACTTGATTAGAATAGGTTGGTTACAAATACATATATGTGTACAAGAAATTTGATATTGGAACTTCACCGCAAATGTTGAATTGTTATACATATTAGCTTATGGGAAAACTTTTGATATTTTTTTACAATGCAAAACTAGCTGAATCTATGCTTTTACAAACAATTCCCGATTAGGAGTGTTTGAAAGTGCATGCGCAGATGTGAGTAACGAATTCGAATATGATATTAGAATTTCACCCAAAAATATTAATTCACTTCCCGTGGTAGTCTATGGGTAAACTATGAAACATTTTCCCTTAAACAAACTTGAAATATCTGTGCATTTAAATGTATACATGTTGTTAAATAAGACTTTTAGGTTGCGATAAGTTTCTTGACAAACAATAATAGTGCTCTCTTAACAGTTAAAAGCCAGATTATAAACTTTATAACTGTTGTCCCTATTTATTTTAAATAACTGATTGTACTTCAAGTAGTTGATGGATTTGTTTATTGTGAAAATGTGTTTTCTTTTCCATCGACTTGTAACCTGGTATAAAAGTGATTGTTTGTGAAGGTTGAAAAATGTCCCCTGAAAATTCAAAAATCAAATGAGAAATTATAGGTCATATTATTGATATGGACTGTGATAAGCAGGGGAGGGTCACTTTTTTGTACATGAAAATTGAGAAGGGTCATTTATTTTCTTGCAAAAACTTTTAAGGGTCACTAAATTTTTGCACGTCGTCATTTTGAAAAACACCTACATGTGTACCCCCTGTAATTTTTATCCACTTCCTAATATATGATTGACATTCTCACTTTGCCCCTAGATCCGGCCGTAAAAATACAGAAAATACAAAGTAAACTTAAGATGCAATACTTGTCAGAGTTCTAAAGCAATGAATTGTATTATCACGTGGTGCCCGCTCATTTATCCGTCTTGTACAAACTGTTTTTTTCGGGTGAAAATTTTGAGATTCGAGTCGACATACTTGCGTCAGCACCAGATTGAACAGCAAAATAGATGCGTGTGAATACCACAAACTCAGTGTGCCATATGCTTCGGAATATACAAGTATCTGGACTCCGAAATTTCCTCTCAAGGCAGAATATCAACAGTGCTGCTAAGTCAATGAGGTGGAAAGAAATACTATAGGCCATATACAGTTGTTTTATCTGCCACGGTGGCAACGCAATAGATGGACCTGACATCTATCAAAACATCTTTGTTTGTCGATTAACAAGCAAATTAAATTGACCGAAATTTCTGCCGAGAAACAGAGCTGATGCAATATCCATCAGAACCCTAACTAAATAATACAACGCGAAATAGGCGTCCGGGTTCAGTAAAGTTCACAAGCAGGTACGCAGACGTAAATATCATAGAAACAAGTGAACAGATACTTTTTTCCTCGTTCTTGACATGCTTGCACGTTCCTCACGGCTGAAAAGGCGATAGTGTTCTGTTCTGATTTTGCGCAGTCGAGGAAAACGGTGTGGTTTATTGTCCCACCAGTGTGTGCAAGCACAACTTTATCGGTGAACACCGTGATTTGCTGGTCGGAAGGTTACTGCAGTGATCATGAACAAATTCATTGTTATGGTAAACTAAGCTCCTGCTTCTCATGTTGGCTGCTCGTGTTTGACTTACGACGAAGACAGTCTGAGAACAGTCTCAGCTTTTTGAATACCAAAAGCGACATTGTGTATGAGAAAAGAAAGGTCATTGCAACGACCTTTGAAGCATTCTGGTACCAGCATTGGAATAGAAGTCTGTATAGGTAAGCAATTAACACTATCGATTTTCATTGGGAGTCAGTTTTGCGAATTTCGTCTCGATTTTTCTTCACTACCTATATCGAGTGGAAATTCGAAGATTCCTTCTTCCGGACATAATCAGCAAATCATTCACAGCGAGGACGCGATCAAAGGAAATCACGGTAATGCTGCTCTTAACACTTATTACGACGGAAGGGGCCGGCCATGCGCGTCACCGATGACAAAATGGTAAACAGTCACCGCATTTCCTTGGATAGTGAACACTTGCAGTAATAGGTGAACGACAATGTAGAAGCAATGTGTAAATGGAGGTAGCAGAAACGGAACGGAAATGTGAGCATCTGAAGACGGTATAGATTCTGAATCATACGTACAATTCAAAAGAGTTTGTCCATTTCTCTCAAAAGATAATCGATGTTATCAAATCAGAAATAAAAACGGCGCTTTAGATTGTTAGATTTCTCTAAAATGTAGTCATTATAGCGAGTTTTTGTTTTGTATTCTTTTATTTCACAATCTATTATACTATTGAGTCAGGTGTTCTAAGGTGTATTTCTCAAGTATATATATATATATATATATATATATATATATATATATATATATATATATATATATATATATATATATAAATTTATAAATAATCCCATGGTATTTTTCTCTGTTTGACGTCACCGTATACGAGTGTTTTTCGCGGAGCCGTACAACGTCGAGCCTTCGGCCTTCGGCTCGAAGTTGTGCGGCTCCGCGAAAACACGAGTATACGATGACGTCAAACAGAGAAAAATGCCATGGGATTATATATTTATCACACGAAAAGTCTTCTTATTTTTCTTTTGACGTCGATGGATCAAAATTATCGTGACAAATTGCATGAATTTCGTCACGATTGTGTTTTACTTACGCGGATAACTTTCATTTAAAGTGTAAAGCGGCCCGTCACCAAGGAGATACTTTCATTCATAAATCCCATCAAGCTGAAATTTGATACATCGAATGGTGTCTATACCACCAGACGTACGGATGTGGTCACGTGAACGTGTCAATCATTGTCTCGCGCTGTACAGATGCCAACTTGAAGGCTAATCGCCATCGGTGGACATAGTTTCACCGTGTTAGCGACGGATAGCCATAGTATTCAGAGTTATTTAGAATATTTACAAATAGATTTATGAAGTAAATGCAACGACACGATCGAAACAGTAATTCTCATTCTCAGATATTCCGTGGCTTTTCAAAATTTTCACACAATTTACGACTTCGGCGAACGCGAGAGATTCCCGTTTGATGGCACACTGAGTGTGTACCTCATTGCATGTTTGTGCCCACAACCCTGCCGTCGCGTCACCGGTCTCTGCCGGTGTCAACTCGTCAATCCCGATCTCGGTCGTCAATGTTTTCCTCTTACGGACTTTGATGTTTGCAGTGACACATATCTCGCCCGTAGATACATCCTAATTTTGTTACTTGACGGAAACTCTGTTTTGAGTGTTGTCTGAGTCAACTCTCGAAGTACATCGGATTCCACAGCGCTGTGTGTTAACAGCATATGTCTTCGCTACAGCCGTACGCCGCGCTGCAAGTTTGATTCCGAGCGAGAATTTACGGATTTTTTGTGCGATGAAGGAAATTTATCGTTGTTAGTCGAATGCCTTTATGCTTGTGCCTCCTATGTCGCTTTCCCGAAGATTCTACTGTACTCATTTATTCAGTTGAACTTACGTTGAGGTGTAGGTTTCGGTTCTATCGCCAACCGGGATCGCCAGGTACGACGTCCACGACTCGACTGGAGCCGCGACGTTACTGAGCCATTAAAATAAAACGATCGACGGTATCTCCATTCGATTCTCGGGAAAAGCTATAGTTTTAGCGACTCGAAATTTCGTTGGACAAATATGCCTTCTATGTTTCCATGTCTGGATTTCTCGGGTAACCTTTTCGTAAAAACGTCATGAGAGCTAGCACGGTATCGATCACAACAAATCTGTCTGTGTCGCGACGCCTGCATGTATGAACGGTACCATGCACGAAAAAGTTCCGGTTGATGACGTACAACAGGGGTAATTCGGATTTCTTATCCGTCCTGTTCTACGTCACAAATGGTGGCGATTCGGGCCAGTTCATTTATATATATAATTATATATATATATATATACAATATATATATATATATAATATATATATATATATATATATATATATATATATATATATATATATATATATATATATGGCAAAGAAATAGGAGGTACGTAACAATTGTATGAATCGTGAGGCCTATTACTCATAATATTCATTCTTCTATGGCGATTTTCAGGATTAAAATATCAAACTTCTGTGCAATAAAAATACAAGGATCATAAGAAATACAATGATGTAAATAAAGTACAACAGTAGAAATGCACTGAGGAACACTCGACAATGCAACAAGATAAAAAACATACATAGCGCTTTAGATCAGACAGTACTTAACCGAATCTATTTTGTCTGTTTCAGTGATACTAACTAATCTCTCTCTCTCTCTCTCTCTCATCTCTCTCTCTCTCTCTCTCTCTCTCTCTCTCTCTTCCTCTCTCTCTCTCTCTCTCTCTCTCTCTCTCTCTCTCTCTCTCTCATCAAAATAAGGGCAACAGAATAATCTTCCTGTCAAAATATTGTCTAAGCAATATCAACACTTATCAATCGACATCTATGGCCGACAGTGACATTGAAACGACGGCGGCAAATGGACTTGGATGCAACATTTCACCGTCTGAAAGTAATAATTGTGTTTTACTTATTGTTATCAGCGTACTTATCACAGCTCTTGTGTCAGTGATTTTCTCCATGCTCTTTTTTATCCATTACTTGAGACGCCATCAATCGGAAACTTTGTGGACAGCAAACGAAGAAGAAGAGGGACGTGCCTCTGTGACCAGTAATGCCCGTAGTCATGTGATTGAATCCAGCAAATCGCGGCCTATTCGACGCGGCCGTGACAATGGCGCATTCCAGGCAGACGACGTCTCTGATGCGGCAGGGACGTTCTCAATAGATGCAAAAGGTCGTAACGATAGTAGGAGGTTGTCTGGTTATGTCAATTTGGACGATATCAAACGTGATATTGTGGGACTCCAGAACCTGAGGAAAGAAGAGCAGTACGATAAACAGTACGGCATGAGGTGGCAAGAGGGCAAAGTGAATTCCATCGACTACGACATTGCCAGAAGACACGGTCGATGCGAAGGTCGGCGCGGATGACGATGGTCATGAAGCAGCTCCCAGCGTATATCAAGCTGACCGTGCGATCACTGTGCACGACCGGGTGGATACCCGAGTTAATAGCGCTTCAAAAGTGAGAGAGCTGAATAAGTTTGGGACGACAAACTCGGACAGTTCGAGTCGCAGACATTTCTCAACGTCGCAATCAGATGCCCCAGTGGATCAAGGAGCCAGGTTAGGGAATCAACAAATGCAGTCCGTGCAGACTTCTGTCGTACCTTTGGATTGGCCAGACGAGGATTACCTTGAATTACAAATTGATCAAGAACCTGGAGAGTACATGAAGTTGGACCGCAATTCCATGAAAATCGAAGATGAAGCGTCATGTCCACAGTCAAGCGTCAAATTTAAGCGCCAGAGACTTCTCAGCGCGAAAAACTCACACGGAATTGTCATTCAGGAGACAGAGATAAAGAGCTCCATCACGGATCAAACATCCAATCAAGCACCCGTGGACATCAACACACGCCGCAGAAACCCAGTTGGCGACTTGACATCGGGGAACACGCCAGTTCTTGCAACGGAAGAACGAGAAAGTCAAACAGTTCCGAAAAGTCGAAGCACCTCAGCAAAAAGAGCTGCCACAGAAAATACAGACTTGAAACGAAAAAGTATTGTGGAGATAATTGGTATGTATGAAGGCTCTGGTCATGATTCAAATGACAGTAAGAACAAAACAGAGAACGAGGTCACTCCGAAGTGGAAACCACCATCGCAAAGTGGGCGCCATTCCAGAGGGGATGCGCCGGTCTTCAACACTGCAGAAAGCCAATCTTCTCTTGAATCTGACGCTCAGAGCAAAGTTTCTGCTTCGAAAATGGGGTCCCACAAAATCGCGAACCAGACCACTTCAACGGAGACCGGCCATTGTGTAAAAGGCCAGAATATGGAGTCATCCATCAGGAAAGCAGGAAGTTACAAATTTTGAAAGCAAATTGCCTGAAGACCAGACACTTCAAGGTCGACAGAAGATAAAAGACACGGTCCATGATGATAATGAATCGCTCAACGATAAGCAAAGCCAGACGAAAGAGCAATCGCGTTGGAGAAACTTGAAAGGAACAGTAGACACGGATTTAAAGGCCGTGAACGTCGCAGCTTTAATAGGTGATTTCGCTAATAAGTCCGACGACAATCACCATGGTGATCATGGATTGGACCACTCAAAAGACGTCAGCACTGTGACCAATCAGGAGGCTGTGACGTCACACCAAAAGTCGCGTTCCATGAGAAGAATCGAATCAATGAACACCACTTATGCGAGCAACCTGCAGAAGGGTAAATATTCAAGACCTAGAAGCATAATAATCATAGACAAAGACAAACTAACTCACAAAACAGAATGGACCGCTTGATTTGAGTAGTCAAGTAATCGGAAACTCCGGGAAACAGAAAATGCCGATGCGAATTTTGCATGTTTTCTGCATCTTCAAAAACCTTTAAGACGATTTGAAAGTATGAATATAAGCAACTTTAGGAAACACCCCGATTCTTGGGACGCCAGACAATATTCAAAGTCTCAGTCTGTATAGGTATAGAAAACATCAGAGGCCACAATGCTGGATAATCAGATACATTATCAGTAGTATGACCTCACACAATTCTAGTACAATAGTCTTATATCATACCGATATGTTGAGACTCTATCTGATTGGCCGAGACTTGAAAAAAACCAGTCAGTGCTATATCGTAATATTGCACAGTTGGAACAGGCACGAGCTCTCAGCTAGAGAAAATTAACCCTTTTTTGACGTTTCATGCCATATTTATACTTATATGCCATATTTATGCCATTTATTTATATTATGATATAATAGCAATAAACCACTTCAGAAACGGGTATGCCACTCGATTTTTGACCAGTTCACGACATATATGTGCACTCTCTATAGCGTGGACATATGTCGCGAACTGGTCAAAATCTTGTGCTATAACCGTCGTTGGGTGTGGTTTATTGCTTAAAATGCATCATTCTGAGGCTGTTCTCCACGCGTTTAGTATATAACACCCCTTCATACAGTAAATGGAAGTCATCAAAATTTCTGTTCGAGGAGCGCACGTTTACAAGTATGAGAAACAGTAAACGAAGTTTTAAACACAGATATGTCTAGGTGTCTCCCCGAAATCGTAGGGGTAATGGCACTGCTAGCACAACTGACATGAAATGAGTTCTCCGTATTAGGCAAATTCTTGAAAAATTAGACAATCACATCTAAAATATTTTGTACTGTTATAAATTTGAACAGTATTCATGACATTGGTTTTCGTTGTACGTGACAATGGATCTGGTACTGTCATAATTTTAATGTAGATATTGCTATTGACTCTCCATAGAAATATATTAGAGCTTTCACTTTTCATTTACCTACCTGTCTCCTCAGTAGATTATATGTTTGTATCGAATGTTGTTTTCACTTGTGTAGATGTTGTTCTAGACAGTGAATCCCATCATGTCTGTTGTAGTGTTCTTGACTTTTCTCTCTCGGTGTATATCTTGTGTCAATTTTTTTCTGTTGGTGAACCTAGTGATGATTGGTCGCGGTCTTGGCCCAGTAGCGGCATGTCATTCATTCGTGTGATACTTGTATACATCTTCAGTGGTTATGCTTCATTAACTTTGCTCAGACTCCATAAGATTTTACATTTTATCTCATGCATGTGTTCACATACGTGAGCTATTATCGTGCTGATGTCTGTCTGTCTATGTGTGTGAGTCTGTCTCCGTCTGTCTATCAAGAACTGACCGTCAGATTTGAATCGAAACTGGTATGTTATTTTCTATTTTAGTGGCAAGAACAGATTAATTTTTGGTAGATGCGGCTTGTATGGTTTACGCGAATCTCAGAAAACTTGATAGTTTTCATGTTTATTCGATATTGACTGAGTCTGACTCGCAATCATCTTAAGAGGACAATGTACTTGTCCCTTTAAAGCACATGGCCACAATTTTGCAAATAGATCACAAACCTGGCATCTTCAAGGCGCGTTAAAGGGCTGTGGTCGTCCTGTATACGCACGAGGAAGTTTCTTGCTTACAAACAACAGTTTTGAACAATATTTTGTGAAGTAAGTATACTTCAAGTAGCCGCAAATACATGTCGATTGTCTCAGCGTTTAACATGGAACGAACCCATTTATGTTGACGTTCAATACTCTATCCAATCCGCAGTTGCCTGAGGCCCACCAATGCGAGTTTTGAGGAAATAACAATCGGATACTCAATACTCATAAAAAAGTAAAGCCTGGTCCCCCTTTTTAAAGCTGCTTCAGGGTTTTGAAACGCAGTATTTCATCCTGGTATCTGTGTCTAATAGTTCAAGAGCCTTTTGAGTACTGCAAGGTGAAAATAGAGAAGAAGAAAAGTAATTTATGACTCTTAAGATGGCGATGCTTCTTTTAAGTTATGTTATTAGATAAACGGCCGTACAGGTACTAAATCGAAAAAACCGAGACTGTTTTCAATAATGATGTCATCATGTAAACTTTGTTTCCAAAAGTTATCAACTTTCTCCAGACTCTTATGGAGGGTAGGCTCGTAAGGACACCAATAATAGACTACGCTTATGTATTGCGTCGAAAACAATTTCATTACTCTAACTGCATTAAGGTAGTATGCACCTCGAAAGTGAAAGACTTAAACTTTTGCTCTAACTTTCCAAGGGAATCTTTCAATCATTCTCTTTCAAAATCAAGAATAAAAATAGGGGTCACCATGATAATTTTGGTACTAGACACAAATAACCCAAGATTTACTGATATTAGAAATTCAAAATGGCCGCCATCCCTGTGTTAACTCTATGGAGAAAAATAAAATTTTTCGAATTTCGAAAAACTAAGCCGGTGAAAAGTTTTCTTTCACCAAGAGCTTTAAAATGAACCCCCACATGTGGTATATCAGAAGAGAATTGTAAAAGTTTGAGAGTCCGAATGTCTGTCCCCGAGGTGCGTTCTACCTTAACTTAGTTGTACTGTCTTGTGACGTTATCTCTTCCTCTCCTAGATTTTTTTAAAAAAAAATAGTGCTTATATATCTATCTGACTTTCCCCAAATTTCTATAAAAAGGACGTCCGTTTATTGACAACTCTCCTAAAGGGATATTTTGAAACTTTAGAACGGAGCATGGATACCCAGCCGTTTTTGGAGTGCCACAACCAATAGTATGTAAACTGTCTCCCTATACAGATTGTTAAGCTTTCAAAATGATTTTGAACGCATACTGGTCTAAATACTTGAACTCATTCATACTTATATCACCTACATACTACTTATATACATGCTTGTACACATAATGATACATCATGCAAATAAATTATCTCACATACAGGTAAAGCAGCAAACCACCCTTTAACACAACAGTTGTGCGAATATACAGTCTCTCGAGATGGATTCCCTATATTAATCAAAAGGTCTCTATGGAAGGGGTTCACATTTTACAATTGATAATTTGAAGCGGGCGTCATATTTTAAAAAAACACGATTTATGGACAAGTTTCTGAATTTCAGGTGCGACTTACATACATTTCACCGACCCCCACCCCCCCCACCCCCTCCCCGTAAAATATAAAGGTTCCCTTTTGTGGTTCACATGGGGATTTACTTTGCACCAAGTCGGCCAAACGTTGCGGTACGTGTGCCCAAAGATTTGATTTCAAAAGTTTTTTTACATGCTGTTGTTGACGTGGGAGTCGAGTATGCTTGCAGAACAGGCAGGAATTCGCCAACGTCTGACACAACACAAAATCGTGGCTTTAACTTTATAACTGAAGGTAAATATATTAACAGTGATATGTCCGCATATACTTTCTCGTAACTAAGACGTTAGAAGGGATAACTTATTTCAATCGTCTCTCGTTATAACCAACAAGAGATTTGATAGAGCGAAGTGTCGATTCGGACAGTAGCAAAACAAACTTTCACTTAACCTATTTCCTATTTCCGCGTTCTTTCTATTGTATAACATGAATATCCCACTGCCATTGTATAGACCAGGGAAGATGAGGAAGGTGAGGAGGGCAGCTAACAGATTGTTGGAAGAGCGTAGTGCCGTAGGTAAAGAACATATAGCTACATCAGCGCGCTATTAGCTTGGGAAATCACCCTCCCGCTGGTGACTGTTTTGGTCAGCTGCCGCAAGGGGCTCGTCAATGTATCTGGTGACCCCACTAGCTATAAGACACCTGAAAAACCCGAGGACTCTGTAACAACATTAGCTGGTAAACTGGAAGCGACGAGATTGCGTTGTGGTATGGAAATGGAACGACAAGCCACTGCTTCAGACGGTGAGTTACATGTCACCATGGAAGAGTAACGAGGTTATTTATAATGTTCGTAAATATCTCTGTCATTGGGCTACTCATGTCACTGCAGACAGGGTTATGGGACTGTGGCTACGTGCAAATGGCACTGGAACGAGAACGAGGCAGGACAAACACGAAAGAACAAATATATAAGATATTATTTGCGAGTTTTCAAATTCAACAACGTTTACTTGTATTTGTGCTTTGGCTACTCGAGGGCCCGATACTGCGAGTTCATTGACGGACGGAAACATTTGCCCTTCCCCTAATCTTGAAGTACATTCACGTAGCGAGGCTTTTGAAAACTGTGCAAAGGTCTCGCCCGGAAAACTTTGGTGAAATTCCAACAACAACAACTGTAAAAACCCAATCGTGTCTTGTTGAAAGTAACAATACAGCCGATAGGCCACACTCACAGGAGTCAGCTTGCCACAGTTGACTGCTCTCGAGTTTTAACGTTCGATCTTCAAAGTTCGCACTCTAAGTGGGTACTCAGAGGATTTGCCGTGTATCGAAAGAATGTGTCTTGCAGTGAAATGACTTGCGCAATGAAAGTGACGGTCGTGGCTTTAAAGTCAATTTTGAAATTTAGAACGACGACAGCAACTCAAGAGGAAAACTTCTTTGTAAATAAAATGATATTCTTTAGCCGTATACTTCAGCCATTGTACACCGACAGATGAAAGACCTGGTAGCAAAACACACACACACACACACACACACACACACTCACTCTCTCTCTCTCTCTCTCTCTCTCTCTCTCTCTCTCTCTCTCTCTCTCTCTCTCTCTCTCTCTCTCTCTCTCTCTCCTCTCTCACTCTCTCTCTCCATATCAGTGGCACTCACAATCTTCCTTCATTAATATTCATGCACACCTACTTGTCTGTACGCCCACCTACCAACCTTCATACACACCTATACATCCACATGCCTACTGACACATATAGAAAGACAAATATGACCAACAGGGAGTAAGGACATGCAATGTATGTAGTGGGATGCCAATATTGAAACGACATTTTATTGTGTTTACACGGTTATTCCGTGCAGAATGAGTGCTGGTGGGACAGTTTTATCACCTTCGAGAGGGGACGCTCGCTGCACGTTTTCTCTTTGAAATTATCTTGAGTAGGTTTTATTTAATACAGCGTGGTGGGTCATGTGGTTATCAGTTATCTTCGCCCTTTACTTGTCAGGAATTTTAAAATCGTACGTCAGACAAAAATGCGATTCTGACTACCGACTTGCACACCACATCTCAAGGGTCATGCCAATCGAGAACCGTTCAAAATTCCATACATTCACATTCTTACATGACTCTCGAGCTTGAAGTTCTGATCTGCAGATAATTCCCTGTAGGTCTTGTGCCTCCGAAACTCTATTGAAGTATTTAAATCTGCCCTCTAGAGAAGGGAGATTGTTGTGCTCTCAGAGCGTGTAAAGTGCTTTTGTCATTTGAGAAGCTATGAGCAATCGGGTGTGCTGTGACGGCACGGCAGAATTCGAACAAATGAACGGTGACGACTCGTCTGTCGCACACCAGACAGCGGAGAGCGAACTGTCTGCGTCAAATAAATCAATCAATGAAATTACAGAGCACCAAAATTAACTCATACAATGGGCTCGATGGTGGAGTACCAAACAAATTAAAAAACACAATAAGACCGGGTTCAAAAGAAGATTTACAACAACTTGTAGGGGGAGGGTAAGGATAGCTAGTTTTCGATCCTTGATAAAAAGTTTGGGTCATTTAATTTAATTAATTTAATTAATGAGTGGGTGGCGATGGCCATTATTTGAAAATAAAAAGTATGGGCGCACGTTTTAATGTTAGTATAGAGGGGTTATGACATTAAAAAAACACATCACCATGCCTCCACCATTACTGTTCAGAACACTGGCTCTTTCCATTGGCTCGCTCTTTGTCGTGAGCGTACGAACAGCTTGATAAATTGAGAAAATTACGTAAATTTAGAAAGAGCCATAGATATGTTTGCCTATTGTAGGGATGCTGTCCTTTGACCTTTGTGCTGTAAAAAAGGTACATTCCTTAAATTCTTCCCTTCAAAGTGTGTAGGAAGAGAAAGTATTGGCCTATACAATCCATTTTGTATAATCTGCAACATCATTGCTTACAAACTGTAATCCTGGTCAAGACTATTCAGTTTGTCAACATAAAATTGGTCATTAAATACGACCAGGCTGCACTGTCAAGTTGAACATTAAGATTGTTGATATTAGTTTGGCAAAATATTATATTCTAAAGACAAAATTCCAAGACAAATTCCAATAACGGAAAAACATTATACATTGATAGTAGCAAATGGAGTTTCTATTAAAGCCGTACGCGCAGCTGTTCCTCGAACGTCATGAAAGAAACTTTAATTGTCTTTCAAATTCAAAGATGAAAATCAGGGTTCCATCGTGCAAAGGTTGGTACTGAGGAAAACGTACTAGCTGCAGAAAAGTTGCCAGTATTTGGCCGGTGTCCCTATGTAAAATTAAATTTTCGATTTCTCACACAAGAAAAGATTATGAAAGCTCCATTCACTCCTCAAGCTTTAACATGTGTTCAGTGGACACGACCAGCAGATCAGAAAAGTCTCTGGCCAATTTGAGAGTCCCACTTTCTCTCTCCGAGGTGCACTTCATACGCCCATTTGAAATCTTGTTCCTTGTTTGTGCTTCTTTACAGAAACCTGACAGCCGTGATTAATTACACCTTTCTGTTCGCGCGTGGCTATCATCAACCCCTTTGGACGAAGATGACGACGACTTTGGCGCCATGTTACACCCAACACTCCGACTGTGTCGGATGGTCCAGGAACGACAGGGACAGCGTGTCCGGTAGTAACGGTACCCTGCGATTGTAAAGTAGGGGCCTGCTGTTGCGGCCACATTTTTCGTGACACTTCTGATCACAGTGCTCGTTTGCATCCTCGTGTTTTACCTGTACCTAAAACGCCATCGGCGGGACGAGAAAGGAGCTAGCTGGTACCCTGGTGACGAAAGCGGACCAAACGAAAGCGACACGGAAAGCAAGGGCGGTATCGTAAGTCCTGTCTTCGTTGGCGACGTCACTGATTCGAAAGCGGCGCCAGTCAGTTCAGCCCTGAAAGGGAACACGGATCAAACAAAGGCAGCAGACAACGCCGGCGAAGATGGCGCACCTACGGGAAGTAAGGTTCTCAGGATGAAAGAAGCAACGCAAAGCGCAGTTACCAAGATCAAGGCAAGATTTGAGAAGAAACCGCGATCAGACGGGAACACAACAGAGGAAAAAGGCCAGTCGGAAAAAAGAACAAATATAGGCAACAACAACAATGGGAAGAAACAGGTTGGAGAGAGTAACCTTGACAATAATATTGACAGCGGTTTGTATGAGCAGCCTGCCCCCATGAATGAACCACCGGCTAAAACGACTGCGAGCAAGACTCGAAAAGCTGATCGAGACAGTCTCACTGTTTCTACGGAAAAGATTGTGAAAGAAAAGGAGGGAAAAGCCAAGAATCCAAAGGACAAAAGAAAGCAACTGACAAGAGCGAGAAGAAAGAGGAGCCGGGCAAAGATAATGGTGTGGCGGAGGACGAACGAACGTACGAAAACATGGAATTCGGCGACGAAGCTGTGTTCCCTGAAGAAGAACAGCCTAGCTACGTGGTACCGGCTGAGCCGCCGGGAGGCGTTTACGACAAAATCGAAGAAAATCCGCACGAAGATGACGACAATGAGTACATGGAAATGACAGCTGGGGATGAAGAACATGAGTATATGTGCGCTGATGAGGATTTTAGAAAGTCGTTCGCTGCAGACGGCCAGCAAGACTACGACGAAACTTATATTATTCCGGAGTCAACGGGGTCGCCTACCGACAAACGCCCGACGCTCGGATCGATCTCGGAAACAAGGAAGACGATGGCGAACAGCTGCGCAATGTCAGTGTGGCGGCAAGGATCGGCGGTTCGAGAAGAAGGACGGCAAGTCCGACGGCTACGTGAATGTGAGATCTAGCACGCTTCCCGCCCAATCCCTTTCAAGCTCTCGGGCTCCTCAGCAGTCGACCAACACTACAGCGCGCCCGAAAAGCGTGGATGCTGGTGCCCCAAAATTGTCTTCTCCATCAGCCAAAAGTGGCCGAGTACTTGTTGGCTCAGGACCTGGAAACAAAAAGATTGTAATTGTAAATAAGAGTGAAAACAGGACAAGCCTGTGGAAACGAGTCTTACAATGTTTATATAAAAAGACAAATGGCTCAACGCAATAAGTTGTTCACTTTACTAAGCATAGAACTAATAACAATTTTCATTGCTAGTTTTCATTTTGAATTTAGCAAACTGTACTCGGAATGATTTTCTTCAGTTACGACTGAATCAATATCAGAAACACACCAAATATTCACTTTTAGAACCATATGGATGTCATACAGTGAACCACGCATGTCACGAAAAACACATTTGTAACACCTACACCTATGGATATTCGGCCTGGAGACTGCTATATAGTTCAGACTTCCCATACACAGCTTGCGAAGTCACGTACAAATCCCTTGTGGTTTATATCATGTCAGGTGTCGCGACTTCACGGGACATGGCATCGCCACTACACCACCATTCTTGGCCGCAGTACTCAGAACCACACCACTGCACGGCGCCACTCTGCGTCCTGCGCACCAGGCCTCCACGGCGTTACCACACGACGGCACACCACAAATACCAAAGAACACCAGCTACTCGTCTAAATCGCATAATACCGAAATGACAATTTCTCTCAGGCTCACCACATCACATTACATCGCGCACTCTGTCAGAAAACACATCGCGTACGTGCCACTTACACGTTTAAGGGTCAAATGTCGAATAGGTTTTGATGATGTTGTCATGGGTTTTGTTCTGTCGCACAAGGGTACAGATTGTGCTTCTCCCTATACACTGTATGTTAAGATACAAAGTATTTGCCTATCGAGAACAGTTACTGTGGACTGTGTGCAATACAATGTCATCGTTGAAAAAAAACATGCCGGACTAAAATTCACTTGTAAACAACAAAGTCGGACATCACATAATACGCTGTGTCAACTGACAACTTGCCAACTGGCTGGTTCGACGTGATTTAGGGAACAGTAAAACAAGAATGTATAAAGGCAGAGCACAAGTTCGTAGTTGAAAACACATCGAAAGTTGCACCAAATGAACTTTAAATTGCTCAACTGCTGATTCAGAAGTCAAGAATCTTTTCCCGAAAATTATGAGTCATGCGAGCTGCTTAAAGATCATATAGAGGGGTATGTAATGTACGTAAATATTTGTGTTCATTTTTAGGGTACGACATGAAGCGTTTTTTAAACATTTTCTCAAACATTCCGCTAGGAAAATTTAAACCGTTCTCTTCCTGAAAACGACCGAAACTCATCAACCACCTGGCAAAGGTCCAGGCTTAGGATCAGATAAACAAATTACCTCACCGATGTTTGACATTCGAAATGGATGCCGTGACCTCTTTCCGACGGTGGAATAGTGTTGTCGACATTCACACAAAAAAAACAAGATGGCGGGCCTTCATTTGCTCCAAGCGCTATAAGACAGGGCCACAAACAGAGCAGAAAAAATGATAAAATTTTGAGAGTCCGATCTTATTTTTCCTGCAATTTATATACACAACATGTTCAAACGTGCCTATAGTTATGTTGTATCCTCGCTGGTTATTTTCTATCATGGAAAAGAAACATTTTAGGTTTACAAATGCAAATTCTTATATATATATATATATATATATATATATATATTATATATATATATATATATATATATATATAGTCTGAAAGACCATAGTCTGACTATAGTCTGAAAGACTAAAATAACACAAATAAATCGAAAAAATTGATAAGAATAACTATGAATATATATATAAGCTTATATATATATATATATATATATAATATATATAATATATATATATATATATTCATAGTTATTCTTATCAATTTTTCGATTTTATTTGTGTTATTTTCAGTCTTTCAGACTTCTTTCATCGCGAGCTAGTAGTTTCAAATGTATTTGTTGTGCATAAGCCAATGCCACTGTGTAAACTCCACCTACTGATTTTACATACGGGGTTAGACTATGTTATTACTACTTTGCGGTCACTCGCCGTCTGTTTATACTCATTATTCATGACGTACCATTAAGTTGAGATGTTTGACTCGATAATGTTGAATTAACTGTATATCGAAAAAAAGTCTTCTTTCAGTCTTTTTTTCTGAGCCCTCTGGTCTTTATCTTATCGAATATTAATACACAGTTTTGAAGGAAAAATATATCGGTGAAGAATTTTTTACATAAAACTCTAATATTGTGCATTTTCTTGCATTGTGGAAGCTTGATTTTCGATAAAGGTGAGATAAGTGAAGTCTCGTAGTAACTAGTTTTACCAATATACAGGGATTGAAAATATCAAGTTCACATTGAAGTTTCTGTAATAATTGTACTGTGGAGTATTCCATTCACTCTGTGTCCCTTTATGATTTCTTTCTTACTTTTCGAATGTAATGGAACGTTTGCTTTTGTTCTCAATATAGACGGGAAATAAATAATAAACCCTTCAAACGATGTTGATACTGTATTTTTAAGCCATTTCTCCTGTATATGTGATTGTTATTGTGATTGAAAATGTACCATGAGAGGGGTGAATTGAGATACAGGGGAGTCAGAGTCCTCCGGGAGTAACAAGCTATATATATATATATATATATATATATATATATATATATATATATATATATATATATATATATATATATATATATATATATATATATATATATATATATATATATATATGAGGCTCTTTCAAATGCCTGTTATTCGAACCAGGTCTACGTAAGTCAGATGAAATATTATCAGCAAATTTGGATGTCTACACAAATCAATAATAAAACTAAACTACGGTTCCTTTGAGCAAGATGCAGGGACTGATATACATGTCAGAGGTTTGAATATCTCGACCAAAGGAACACTGCTGGAACTTGAAGTTGAGGTATATAACATATACACAGGGGGCTGTCTACATGTCCGTCCCCAGGGGTGGGTAGGTGTTTCGTTGTATCGCTAATAAAGTATTCTACCAACCTTTGGTGTTTCGGTCTTAACTTAGCACTGCCCTTGACAATCTTGCGTTAACGTTTTATCAACATGCTGTATCTATTATCTGATGAGTTTGAGTGCCTAATTGGCCAAAGTAAGCAAGGGTAAATTACTAAGCTGTGGACGCTGTCACCAGATTATCACCGGATTAAATTTGACAAAGTCAACAACGAACGCGCCAGTAAGGTATAACAGAACCTTACTGGCGCGTTCGTTGTTGACTTTGTCAAATTTAATCCGGTGATAATCTGGTGACAGCGTCCACAGCTTAGTATTTACCCTTGCTTACTTTGGCCAATTAGGCACTCAAACTCATCAGATAATAGATACAGCATGTTGATAAAACGTTAACGCAAGATTGTCAAGGGCAGTGCTAAGTTTAAGACCAAAACACCAAAGGTTGGTAGAATATATCTTTATTAGCAATACAACGAAACACCTACCCACCCTGGGGACGGACATGTAGACAGCCCCTTTGCATAATACGGTCACGCCACGGCTAGATCGTGACACACGTGATGTAATCCCGGGATGTAATCTTTGTCAACGGACCAATTGTTCATTCATGCCATGATAACCCGCGTGTGCGTGTCACGTCATTTCGTCATATTAAACCCACGTGGTTCGCATATCGTTTTTTGATCGAATGAAGCGATCATATTAGACCAATTAGACTTATTAAATTTACTGGAAGCTGACAAACTCACATGGTATGGCAAATATCCAAGTTTGGACTGGTTAGCAAACAAATGCGTTGGAATAACAATTACTTGTGATTGCTAAATATTAATGAGTAACCATCCGCGTGAACGATTACCCATATTATCTGTGCTATTCGAACTACCCAGGTCGACCTCATACATCTGTACATATTATATGTTTATCTCCTGTGTTCAGCGTCTCTCAAGTTGACATCCACCTCGCGCCAGAAACCACCGGTGATCCGATTCTCTGTGAAAGTACGGCGTTGTAGCAGTTGTAGATTTGACAGTACATACCACAGGCGTCGGACAGTGTCTCTCGGTGACGAGACACAGGATTTGACCGCACGAGGAGTGGCAGAGCGAGCCGTCGACGCGAAACTTCTCGGCGGTTTAATAAGAGCTGGTGAGTAGTCGCCTTTCTTTTCCTTAAATTCTCCACTCAACATTAGCACTTTTTTGTCAGAAATGGTACAATCTTCAAACGTTGTGGTCTTTTCCGATACAGTAAGCCAGGGTTGAAGTAAAACGTCTTGTGACTATAAATCAAATTGTCTTGGCCTTTTTTGCCGGTCGCTATAATTCATTCGGCTATAAATCATAAATGTAGAGTCCGGTGTATCACTAAGGTGATAGCCTGCAGCGTTGGATTATCTGGTAGTAAAGGTTTCTGCTATTGCCCACTTATTGGCGAAGTTTGTGATAAAGTCCGTTAACCTAAAACTGAACGACTGACCCTCTTATGAGACGTCTCATGTATAGAGCACGCCATAACAGAATATCTTGTACAAATCAACCAGTGTGCTGTCTAGGTATCAACTACATCATGTACATGTTCATTATCAAAATGTCATGTTTTTTCTGTCATCAAGATCTGAGAGAGAGGGTTGAACTTGAGATTCGGAGTGTGTTCTCTTATGACGCAACGTTTCGGATATCACATTCCTTTACAATCTGAACAATAATCTTTACAATGCAAATGCAATGTACATCCACCCACACCTTGTCGTGACAAGTCACTTTATTTGCTTTGGCGGTGACACGAAAAAAAAACTGCCAGGGTGTTCAAGGGGACTTGAAAATTCCAGAGTTCCGGGAAGAGGAGCTTCAATTTTTTTATTCAAAACGAACATAAATCATGCAGATTCTGAATGCAGCTAAACACGGTTGTTTTCATAACTTGTTTTCTTTGGTTATCTACTGAAACAGCCGTATTTCAATAACTGACTATATTGACTGCCAACGTGTGTGACAAACGACAGCAACATGCGACTATCATGGGGAGGGGGAGCACTGAAACTACAGAAAATGAGCTGTGAAAAAAACTTCACGCAATTAATTCTTCTCACAAATATAGCTAGATTATGTATCGAACTGTTTTATAGTTTATCTCATAGACACTAATGTATCGCACATTATTGTTTGTTTTTGAAATTACAAACGTGCCCTTCTATAAGCCATATTCTAGTGAACCCCATTTATACCAATGGTCTAACACAGACATGATTGAAACCATTTTTAGATACTTTGCCCACACATGTGAATTGTAATAACCATTTTCTAGTGAAGCACTCGATCAGTTGCTGACATATACACAACACAGATAGTCAATAGTTAGTTCAAAATCGATTTTCTTGTACTGATATATAACACTTTTAATCAGGACGTTAGGGGATAAGTTTGGATCCGTCTTGTCTACGTTTTTATATTCGGGCCAGGGCTCCAACAATGTTCTTATCAACAGAGAGGGGTCTGAGTATTTAGGCTTGCGTTGGGGAGGGGAATGCGGAAAAAACAATTAACAAAATATTTGCTCTTTTGCCCCTACCGTTAATTGTGCTAGTTCCCTTGTAAGATATTTGACGGGGTGCTGACCGACTTTCAGGATTTTGGAGTATAAAAATATCTAGCGATGCTTACGCACTTTGTTTGTGTACATTACCCTTGGCCGTATGGCGATGTTATATGTAACCTTAAAAGATGTGTGTAAATTATATGGGGTATTCTTTGGCTGCTTTCGATGGGGCAGAGTCTTCCGCCGTCAATACCCGGATGTGCAGTCCAATAACGGAACTCTTCGGAAATCACACAAACACTGACAAAAATGAAACCCCAAAATAAATAAGCGATATTTTCTTATTATTATATACCACGACAGAATAAACTGCTGGTCGTTCTAATTCTTGTCGAATAAATTTATCTGTAGGTGCAAAGAATCTGCAACCAGAGATGGGATGGTCTCGAGTCTCACTGAGAGCATCGGTGTTGTGTTGCTGCGGCCTTGTGATGGTCGCCTTCGTTGACGGGTCACTGACTAAATGTACATCGTTGAAAGGAATCTCGAAGATTGTGCTAACAGAGGATTTACTCATATACCTACACATTTTGACTTCCTCTCATTGAACCTGGAGCAAAACGCGATTACAACGCTCCTTGCCGATCAATTTATTCGATATCCATTCTTGCAGTCGATGAATCTACAGTCGAACTTCATCGCTGAGATCGAAACTGGCGCCCTCAACGGCCTTTCGGATTTGAAAGTGTTGAATTTGAGCTCCAATCGATTGGAGCACCTTCCAGGGTATATATTCTCGCCTCTGAGGAGTCTTCTGCACCTTGATCTGTCACGCAATTCGTTGAGGGCGATCTCTAGCGAAGCGTTTGCAAATTTGTGGTCTCTGCAAACCCTTTCACTGTCAGACAACAGAATCACTAACCTGGACAAAGTTCGTTTTGATGATCTCCAAAATTTAACAACCCTCCGATTGGAAAGAAATGAGTTGATCACACTTGACAATTCAGTCACCGCATCTCTTCCACAGTTGTCGTTCCTGTTCTTGCAAGACAACCCACTGCAATGTTCTTGCAGTCTCCAAAGCCTTCTGATTTGGAGTGCCGGGTCTGGACGCTTCCTTCATGGTGCTGACTGCGCCACCCCTCCAAGTCTGTCAGGTAGCAATTTAAAAGAGCTGCTCGAATTAGATTTAACTTGCATTGCTCCGCGGATCGATAGCGTGAAAGTAAGTGATAGAATCGTCGTAGAGGGAGATACTATAACCTTCTCCTGCAGTGCCACTGGATACCCTAAGCCGGTTATATACTGGACGAACCCTGAAGGAGTAATCTTGTGGCCGGACGGTGACCATAATCACAATAAGCCGTACAAGTCTCACGAGAATGGTACCGTCACGGTAACATATGTTCATTCCAATGATTCTGGCACTTTCGTATGTACAACGGAAAACGCGGGCGGCTCTGATAGCGCGGAAGTTCACGTCGATGTTTTGCGGATGGACGCCGACAAATTTTCAACGTCCGAGCTTGAAAACAGCTCATACGTTTACGAAAACGAAACAAGGGTGACGTCAACGGCACTGCCGCCAATGCCTGGGTGTCCTCCTTGCGATACGACATCAGTTATTGTCGCCACATTCTTCGGCACCTTCTTCGGTACGTTAATACTCTGTGCGGTGTTGCTCTACCTGTTGTTCCGACATCTCTCGAAGTCCTATAACCCCTCCGAGGGCGAACTTGATGGGGACACCAGTAAAAAGGGTGGCTTCGTGATCGCAAACCTGGCAGCTCTGCTTAATTTGTCTGCGCAACGTTCGCCCACCGGGAAGACCAACGATAATGGCCCGTCATCGCAGCCGACAGACATCTCGACGTCAAATAGCGTCAAATACGAATATGTAGGAGACCTTCAAACTGAAGTGGATGCTGGCATTCACAGAGATTCTCACAAACCGATCCCAGAATACCTAGAGGTGATTCCAGACCAAGATTCGGACGACAAGCAACTCCGGACAAGGTCCTCGGATGCACCCTCATACCACTATGCCTACGGCTGCGTCCCCAATAGACGCTACACGGGGTACAACGAGAATCCCAGAACAAGTCAAGTCGTCGACCGCGACCGCGAAGACTCTTTGTCGATTCATGAAGACGATCCAACGTACACGTCACTTGAAAATGACATCCAACCAGGTGCAGTCCATGGGCAAGAGACTGGAATCAACACGGAGAAAGCTATTTGGAACGAGGAGGAACGGAATTCATTGTACCAAAACTTCCCCCCTCCATGCGTCTAGTTAACGGTTATGAGGAACAACAATCATACGCACAATACATTATTCAGACAGAGATATACCAGACCGGATAAAAGCTCAGCTGCAATTACAGTCGACAGAACACATATTTGCTGCTTGGACAACTCGGACACTCGTTCTTACGACATTATTTTGAGGGTCAAATTAAAAAATGCATTTTACAGACAAAAATCAATCACAACTTACAACCAATGGAGCCTCGTCTCCAGTGATGATGGCCAGAAAAAGTAGAAGTCTTCGTTTCAAAGGTTTCAATACCATCATCAGCACACGCCATCGCTCACTTGAAGAGCTTGTTTGTATCATAGACCCTTGTCGAGGGTCTATGTTTGTACGTCTGTTTATTTGTCATTGCGTTTAGTCTCGTCACGAAATTTGTACAAACATTTTACTGGCGGAGTTAAAATAGTGCTAAAGTAACGCACTGAATGGGATTCCTTATCTTCTGATCTGTCGTGGTTGACCTATATTAAACTCGCCCATTGCACCGCCGACTGTCGAAATGGGCCTTGATCAGATACAACGGCAGTCTTGCTTCCCAGCCTCGCCTGCCAAAACTTCATTGAACTCCTGGCTAAAGGTGAGACTAAAATGTTCATGATTATATGAAATTTTGCAAAATAAAACGTCTGTCAAAATTTCCCTGCTGAAAATGTGCAACATGCTTGTTGCACCTCAACGTCACCATTTGTCTTACGTTCGATGATATTATTAGTGCCCAATATCCGATGGTGAGTGATCTATACGCAAATAATATACATGAAAAGTATTTTCCGAGTAAGAAGTGATGTACGGTATAACTGAACGGTACGAATTTCCACAGGATTGAATTTAAAACATTAAATTGAATTGAATAGAAAATGTATTAATTCCGGCGATGGTATGCCGCATCGGTGGTTCAGTGGTAGAATTCTCGCCTGCCACGCGGGAGGCCCGGGTTCGATTCCCGGCCGATGCAAGTTAATAATTTTGTTAACGCACCTCGAATTTTACCATGTTGTCAGTGTTTACTTACGACTTGTTCATAATCAGGGTGATAATCAGGAGTCTACCTATATTTTTAGTTCCCGCGGACGCAGTCCGGCGGGGACTTATAGATTTGGTCCCGTCCGCCCTTCCGTTCGTCCGTCCGTCAGCAGCCGTTTCTCTGTCACCCCTGAGCCGATTTTCTTCAAACTGTGTGCAAGGATAAAGTACTGTGCCATACATATGCACGTCAATTTATTTTGCGATACGATCCAATATGGCCGCCGGGCGGCCATTTTGTTGCGAATTTTTCATGTTTTTGAACCATAACTCAACTATCCCTGAACCGATTTCGTTCAATGTTGGTACACAGATAAAGTACTATGGCATATATATGCACGTCAATTTATTTCGCGATATGATCCAATATGGCCACCGGGCGGCCATTTTGTTGCGATTTTTTCATGTTTTTGAACCATAACTCAACTATCCCTGAACAGATTTCGTTCAAACTTGGCACACAGACATTGTATTGTAGTGTGCATGTACATGTCAATTAATGATGTGAGCGGGGACTGTGTCATCAGTGATGAGCGTGTTTAAAATATAGTAACACATCATTTAATTATAAACATTTGGATTTCATAGAGGCATTGTACCGTTGAAGTGAAATGAAATAAGTGGGAAAAGATCAAGTTCCAAGTTCAACAAAGTAAGGCTCTGAGAATGCTATCTTTCTCAACACTGAGAAAAAAAGTGCCACCTGTTTGTCGAATATGCGGGTACCATTGTGTAAATTAAGTGCAACGAATTCAATTGAATAATTCCTTTGTTCATTAAAAACTATGTAAATAACCTTGACATGACGAAAGAAAATATGTGTCGAACATGATATGTAAGTTATATTTTGAATAGCAGTTATTTATTTTATATTTCTATGTTTGATTGTACATGATTTTGGCTTATAAATCCATTTTCAATGATTTCCAGTTCGAGCTGGTTCTCGACCAACCCAAATCACATTAATCTTTGTGCAATAAAACGTTTGTACTCACATCATAAAAAGTTCATCTTAAGTTTTAAGTTACCTCAGGAATTTGCAAAGATTTTGCAATTTTTAAATGTAAGCTTTCTATTCCAGACTAATTAGTTTTCTCGTTCACCGTAAAATTTCCTTTTCGTTATGGTCACTCAGATATATGGGATATAAATGCAGATATCGTCCTTTGAAAAACTAAATGGCGTCTTTATATGGTTTCTATTGAACGACAACGATATCGCCCTAAATCGGTATTCGACCTGAAATGTTCACATGCACTACAGTAAGACATTCCAAGAGCGTTCTAGGTGTCGTTGGTCAAAAATCCAAGTTTCGCTGAAGCCCTGCATGTGAATTGTAGAGCTAAAATATGACATTGCGAAAAAAACTGTTATGTTTCTCATCGGCAGCATTTTCTATCCAGAATATAATTTGGAATTATTTGGTTATACACGAACTGTGAGCAGCATCGGTGGTTCAGTGGTAGAATTCTCGCCTGCCACGCGGGAGGCCCGGGTTCGATTCCCGGCCGATGCAAAAGTGACATTTTGTTTGGAACGATGATATACATTTTATATTTGACCGCTGATTTCAATTCACGGAGAAACTCGCAAAGTCACATTGACAACACTGTTCTGCACTGACTGTGATGACCTGACCAGCTTCTTGGAGGGGAGCACCGCCAGAGGGAAGGTTATTCTTCACATTTCAACGGAAACCCCTTTTTGGCCAAAAATGTAAACACCTCCTCTCCATCTTACGAAACATTACAGAGTTTGTGCTTTATTTTTTAAACTGTCAATGGTCACAATGTGAGTGCCTCCAGGAGTGACCATGTCGTTTGTTGGAGTCCAAAACCGCTGTTTCAAGAAAGCAACATGACCGTCAGACATTAATAAAAAGGAGTTTTTACTCCAAAGTCACTATCAACGAGACACGACAATGTCTCGAACGAATGTTTATCATAAATCTTAACTTTCTACATGTAATAATAATTGAATACAATAAAAACTGAATTTCATCGATTCGTGTTGACTGTCATCTTCTGCGAAATCCAACAAACGCATAATAAAAAACAGCAAGCAAAATATAAATGAACAAAAATTGCGCATCTAATAAAAGTTGCAGAAATAATGTTTATGTAAGTGTTAAGTACAAGTGTCAGAAATGACTGCACTGGCTGCCAATAAAACTTTCACAAAATTGCAACAACAACTATTAGTTGTTCTAGATAATTGAGAACTTGGAAGTATTTGAGTGAAATGTCTCTATTCGAGGGTGTTAGTGTGGCATGTATGCATATGATTACTTAAGACCGAGGGGTAAGATATTTATAGTAACGTAAAAAACTGTTCACCAATATTCTCTTTTGAGTATTTTTCGGTACACAACAATTCTTTAGGTAGCATGGCACAGTACTGTGCTTGGTCGGTAAAGTTTGTTCCGGTTTTTTTTTGGTTACGATTGTTGTTCTATCGTACCTTGCCCTTCATCAAAGAATTAGCATAAACCTGGATATTGTCTTCCACAAACAGCATGTTGGAAGTTTTGCACTATCAGGTTTTCGTAGGTCAATGTCAATAAATACAATCGATCTGAGGGCGCTATATAAAGTACGGACAGATACATTCGGTGCTGTTCACAAACAAAGATCTGTTCAGTCAGACGGTGGCTTTGCCGAATAGTAACAACCTTGCTAGACCTTCAATGTGTTACCACCCTCCATCAAATTTCAGATACAACCGACGAGTAAATTTACCGGCAAATGTTACGACACATTTTCCCACACAAGCATTTGTTTGAACTTACATTTTACTAGCGCCACCAGAACTGATCCAATGATCACAACGCCCTCTAAGGACGGACCATTAGATCTTGGGAGGGGTGGTCAAAATGAAATGTTTTTGACCACCCCCTCCCAAGATCTAATGGTCCGTCCCTAAGCTAACTCGATAGTGGCCGCTGTTCTCTTCTGCCTTGAATGCAAAGGGTTTATCCTGGATCCTGCAAACGGTTCCGGAACAGCAACATTGTTCTTGAATTCTCCGAATTTGTACGAAACTGAACCAAGTCGTCATTATTTGTTTATTTATTCACTTATTCACGAAAGATTTTTCTCTGTATGTGGGTTATGTTGTATATCTCATTGGTATTTGAGGGGCGCGGTTGTTCCCTACTTAGGGTAATATTTAAGGTCACGTTCTAGAAAGGACTCGGGGTCAAATTTTTTTAGGACTCCCTGATAATCACAGAAAGCTCCCCAGATACGGGTGATTCCTTTTTAAATTATACAGATATAAACATCATTGCAGTTCGAAACCCGCAAACAACATGGACAACAGACATAGTAATTACCAGTATGCTAAAGTTTCACAAGTGTACGGTGGCCTTCTAATTAACACCAGTGAGGTGCAGGAAATAGCTCCTTTGTGATGTTCTTTTTAACCTTCGTGAAACAGAAATACAACTGTACACGAGCTACGATATATAGTCACCGAGAGTTTCCTGCTGAGTGGTGTACTCAAATTCGGGACAACGAAAGTCCAATCATTATTTGACGTAGACCGCCGACCTCATAAGGAGCACATTTTATTTTTTTTTTTTCAATAACAATCCCGCGAGCCACCGCTGTACGATTTCCACAGGATTGAATTTTAAACATTAAATTGAATTGACTAAAAAATGTATTAGTTTTAGAGTGATATGTAGCATCGGTGGTTCAGTGGTAGAATTCTCGCCTGCCACGCGGGAGACCCGGATTCGATTCCCGGCCGATGCAATTTAATAATTTTGCTAACGCATGTTGAATTTTACCGTGTACTTTACGATTTGCTGTCGTCCATCCTTTATATCCAGTTCGATCTATTGTTCATAACCAAGGATGATAACCAGGAGGCTTCCTATTTTTTTGATAATATAATAACACAGAGACTACCCTAATTATAAAACATTTGGTTTCACAAAGGCACCCGTTGAGGTGAAACTGTGTGAAAAACATCGACCGTCAAAAACAAAGTGAGGCTGTGATAATGCTATGTTTCTCGACAACACCGAGAAAAGAAATAATGAAATTTGCAATCTGTCGTAAACGATCCAATTATGCTGGCACCATTTACGTAAATTCAATGCAACAAATTCAATTTTAGACCCTTTGTTTCAATAAAAACTACATGACGAACTAACTATGTGTCGAACATGATATGCTTATATTTTTATATGAGTTATTAAATTTTATTTCTATGTTTTATTATGCATGATTTTGATTTTTAAATCCATTTTCAATGATTTCCGTTTCGAACTGGTTCTCGAACAACCCAAATCACATTGATCCTTGTGCAATAAAATATTTGTACTCCAAGGGTTAATGAAAACAATATAACATTTGATCTTGGTATAAAATTTTAAATGCAAGCTTTCCTATTCCAGTGATTTTTCTTGTTCACTGTAAAATTCCTTTTTTGTCATTACTAGCGTTCACTCAAATAAATGGAATAATCTGGCATCGTCTCTTGAAATACTGAATGGCGTCTTATATAATGATTTCTATTGAACGCCAGCGATAAGTGCCACAAATCAGTATATCCGACATGAAATGTTCACTTGCATTGAAGAGACATTCCCAGAGCGTTCAAGGTGTCATTGTTAAAAATCCATGTTTCTGAAGCCCTTCTTGTGAATTAAGTTATGAGTTCAAAGGTGAGACTGCGAACAGAACTGTAATGTTTACCAACATCATCAGCAACTTTTTATATCCAGAATACAATATGACAAAAATTAATTTTAGTTGAAACGGCTGGAGAGCAGCATCGGTGGTTCAGTGGTAGAATTCTCGCCTGCCACGCGGGAGGCCCGGGTTCGATTACCGGCCGATGCAGAGGAACGATTTTGTTTGCCTACGATGAAAAAACATTTTTAATTAACCTACTCCTTAAAGGTATACTGTCACCTGTTCCAATTTTGCCTCAGTTACCATGGAAGAGAAAATCTAACCAATCACAGATTTTAAGCGGGTGGCCGCTTTTTAAAAACAGCGCCCTTACCGGGTACATGGGCATTTTGAATGCCAAAGAACGCCCCTTTGACCATATATGGGCATATTTAGATTACAGGTGACTGTACACAAAGATACACGAAAGTCACATTGAAGACACTGTTCTGTACTGACTGTGATGACCTGGACCAACCAGAAGACTGATCGTGTGTTCGCCCTTGGTGGGGAGCACCGCGAGAGGAATGGTATAATACTCGTATAATATGTACCCTTTTTGACAGGAATTTTGAGACTGATACTACATGACCCGTGTTTTGACTCCAGCACAACTTCACACTTTCGACTGATTATTAAGTAAAAAATTGGATGTTTTATCTTCGTATTTTGGCCAAAAATATAGATTATTGACACCCCTCTCTATCTAACGAAATATTGCAGAGTTTGTGCTTTGGGTGCTTCCAGGAGTGACAGTGTCATTTGTTAGAGCGTAAAACCGCTCTTTTAAGAAAGCAACACAATCGTCACATCTTAATAAAACAAAATTTTTCACTCTTTAGAATTTACCCCGTAAGTCACTTTCAACGAAAACACGGCAAGCCTTCCGCCATCTCTCACAAGAACGTTTATCATAATTTAACGTTTTACATGTAATAACAATTGAATAGGACAATAACTGAAATTTCATCAGTTCGTGTTGACTTTTTTATTTTCATTTTATTAAGAACCACCAGGCTAAAAGCCATCTTACAGGTCTGACAATAAAAGCTAAGATAAAAATTCTGAAACAAACATATACCGTACTACGAAATTCAAGATACGAATATTGGTAATAAAAAAGCAGGCAAAGATATTAATAAGCACAACTTGTGCATATTATAAAAGTTGAAGATATGTTTATGTAAGTGTTTAGGACGAGTATAAGAAATGACAACTATATTTAGTAGTCCTAGATAGTTGAGAGCTTAGAGTATTCGCGAGAAATATCTCTATTATCTTATTTGTTATTGTACCTTGTATACATGCGAATAGTTGAAACCGAGGGGTCAGATGTCTAGAGTAACGCAAAAAAAAACTGTTCACCTATTTTCTATTTCGATTATTTCAATTTTTCCGATACGCAACAATTCTCTAGGTAGCACAGAACTGTGTCTGGTAGGTAAAGTTGTTACATTTTATCAGGTGACGACGATTGTTATCAAAGATTTAACACGAACATGAATATTGTCTTCCACAAACAGCATGTTTTTTGCACTTTCGCAATATTCAGGTTTTCGTTGGTTCAAAGGTAAGTAATTGCCATCGATGTGAGGGCGCTATGTATAAAGCACAGAGAGACCGTGACACTGTGGACCCCGGGTCTTTGATGCTATTCACAAGCAAAGACCTGTTCAGCCAGACGGGACCTTGCAAAAGGTTTGCCGGCTTTGCCGAATAGTTACAACCTTGCTAGATCTTCCATGTGATTATTACCACCCTCCATCAAATATTAGATACAACCGACGAGTAAATTTACCGACAAATGTTACGACACGTTTTCCCGAAACAAATCCTCTGTTTGAAACTTGGCCGTAAGGCCATCAGAACTGATCCTGTGGTCACAGCGCCCTCCTACTAAGCTAACTCGATAGTGGCCGCTGCTGTTCCTCCTGCCTAATGATGCATGGGGTTTATCCTGCAACGGTTCCGAACAACAACGTAATTCTTGATTTCCTCTGTCAAAAACCGAAAATTTCGGAATTTTCTACGAATCTGAACTAAACTCAAAGAGCCGTCATTATTTATCTATTTATTCATTTATCCATGAAAGATTTTTCTCGGTATGCGGGTTATGTTGTATGTCCCATTGGTATTTGAGGGGGCACGTTCTTTTCTACTCAGGGTAATGTTGAAGGTCACGTTATAGAAAAGGAGTCGGGATCAAATTTAAGAGGACTCCCTGAAAATCACATAACTCTCAAGATACGGTTGATTCTTTTTTAAATTGTACAGTTATAAACATCATTGCAGTTCGAAACCCGCTACCATCATGGACAACTCACATTGGAAATTACTAGTATGCTGCAGTTTCAAAAGTGTGCGGTACCCTCCGGAAATAACTGCTTTGTGTTGTTCTTTTTTAACCTAGTGAAACAGAAATACATCTACAAGAGCAACGATATAGTCATCGAGAGTTTCCTGTCCGATGCGGGGTGGCGTACTCAACTTCAGGACAACGCAAGTGCAATCATTATTACGTCGACCATGGAGGTAGCACATTTAAGTTTTCTCCTTTTGTCTTTCCAAAAGTCCTGCGGTTCACCGCTCAGAAAATTCGCTTCGTATCAGACAAACATTAAGGAGAGTTGTGGGAAAATCTAGGATTATGCATTACATCATTATCACATGATTCCTCACATGTCAACTAAAAAATCATCAGACACTTATTGTCTGGAGCAGAAGTCCAGTGACTCAGTCGACATATTTGGCAATTTATGCATTTATGGTAAATAACACAGACACTGTCAATGTCTGGACACCTTCATTACTCTGGTGAAGAATTAATAAAACATGAGACACTGAAAGTACCGTTCGATGTGTTGAATATAAATCACAAGAGGCATGTTATATTTTATCTGTCGCTGGTTTTGATATATTTTCAATATTGTCAAAATCGACATATGCAGGAAAGCATCGGTGGTTCAGTGGTAGAATTCTCGCCTGCCACGCGGGAGGCCCGGGTCGATTCCCGGCCGATGCAATCGGACCATTTGCCACCCGTTGAATAGGTCAGAGCCGAAAAATGAATTTTAAAGAATTTAAAAAGATTTGAACGACGTCACAATGAAGTTCACACCTCACCTCTCAAAGTTGTCTTGACTAACCTCATAGAAATCTTTTTCGCAAAATTTGATGCATGATGGACCACATTGCACGTTCCTTACGTAGAATATTAGAAGAATACTTCTGAAGGTGTGCCGGTCTTTCTATGTGTAAACATTTCTGTACAACCGAGTGAAACAATTATGGTGAAATAAATCGCGAACACAACCACAGCAACCATCTGATACGGTATCTCAATCATCTTTCAGGCTCCGACAAGGTGAGCAACTAATTGCAGCGTGGGAAATGCACTAACTTTAGCTTACAATCGAATATTGCTTCCCATGCTTTGTAGGCGGAATTCAATTTCGGCAGGCTTTATAAGCCAATCTTTTCGTGCGTCCTCCAGAAAAGCAAGGAAGTCAAATTATCCACACCAAAGTAGAGTTACCGCACAGCCAACTCGTCAAAGTGGCAGGCAGTGTGGAACTTTACGAATACCAGCCACACTGGCAGCACTGATTTGTACGTCTCTTTTCTCAGAAATTTGTATTCACCGTCACGATCTCCATCAGCTGTCAGTTAGAGTTCAGCCCTTTCTTCACAATGAAGCCGAGTGTCACCAGAACTGTTACTAGTAACTCGGAATCAGGTGTCATAAAAAAATTGTAATAGAGATTAAGCTAAAATGAGGGGGAAATATTTCACGCGATCCAGAAGTTCGACGACCACACAAAGCCGAGTATGTCGACGTCATTCAGATGTGCCACACTGAAATTCCTTCAATGCCGTTTTGCCGGACGCGAAATGTTAATTAGTGAAACGAAGACTTTGACATAGGTAGCTCAAAAAGGGAATAAAAGTGCATTAATTTCAGTTGTATGACATTTTGCTCGCTAGGGCAGACATTACTCTTCAAGAGGGGCCACCTAGAACGTAGTGTGCTCCTACATAATTAAGGAATACAGACAGCGTTTCGTATTAATCACACGCAGACTATGAAATCGTCCGGGCCAGAAAGAAATACAGCCCCCAGAAAACCGTTTCAGTTTGCATCCAATGGTGTGCGTCCAGATATCTCAACTCCCGCCAATTTATACAGGTGAACGTCTCAAACATTCGTATAATTGCGTACATTACAATTTTGTTATGGTGTTGACCATTCTTAGATTGTGGTATGCCTGACTATATATGATTTGATGACGTCACCCGTTTAGGCGAGGGAGAGTTCCATTTATGGAACCGTCATAATGAGTAAAACTACCATTTATTCGTGACGTAAGGTCAGACGCATGTAACAGAGTCAGCTCCCAGCATCAGAAACGTCGACGTGGGGAAATTTGTCTCGTCATAGACATATCCTGGTACTCATTACCCAGTTTTGGTCGGTTAAGACAGTTTCAAAAGCGAGGGAGTCCCTTTCAGTAAAGACTGGCGTACACATTTGGTAAGTAACTGCATTACGCGTATAGTAGCGGCCTTTCGCTAATGAAGGTGCACGGTGTTTACTGCATCATAAATTATTGACACTCTTAAATTTACTAGAACGCTGGTAACCAATGTCAGCTCATGTGTTTGGCTATTCAGAGCATGTATGATCGACAGACAAAAGTCATTGCAAAGATCGTTCGTAAAATAAAACAGTCCAGTCTCCTCATTCGTCGCAAATACATGTAAAATGACTACATGGCGTCTTGTTAATATTTAACTACATTCAACAAAGCTTTGTCATTTCCTTCTATAGAAAAATTAATTTAAAGACATTCCACAGTGCTGGTAAAATAATTTTGAGCAACGCTTGCACGTATAAAACCAAACCCAATACTTACCTCTTTGTCTTCGTTTGTAAAATGTTAACTGACAAAGGCTGACACCGAAAACTAAAAACCTCGACAATGTTACAGAACTTTCCTCCCAATTTTTTGTTGCTGATGAACTCAGACTGTAAGATTTTTGCCGTACTTTGCACAAATGCTGATTTAACGGACTATTTTGTGCCTTCTGGATTTAGATGTAGTGTTCATATTTTGTTTTTATCAAAACGAACATGTCACTTTCCCAGTAGCAGTACTAAAGGAGTAGCGTCCATTTTGAATAGCAAATATCTGAGTAAAAAATTAGGTAATTTGTTTGCGTAATACTGTAACTTGCGAGGCTGACATCTGGTTTTATTCTTGATTTTGGAAAAAAATTTGAAAGATCTCACGAAAAAAGTTTCAGGAAAATGTTCAATATTTCAGTTCCCAGGCGTGTATTATTCTGATACCTTAGGTTGAACAACACAGACAATAAAGTTTCACAAAATCTACTGCAAGCCCGCAGTAAACAATTTCAAGGAATACAAGGAAATTTTTCCCTCTCCGGTAGATCATCAAAATACTACTTGACTCCATGAATGATGCCGCTTTTTGTCCGTCTCGAATTACGAAGGTCAAAACGGATAACATATAGATAAGCACTGACTCAAATAGTGACACGGAGATCTTGTAAATTTTAAGGTTCGTATGACGATTCAAATCAGTAGCTCTCCTTCTACAAGTAAACAATTCTTGGTACATTTAATAGTTTTTGCAATGACAGTGATTTGGTAGATGTAGATAACGTCTGAGGCCACAATACCTGATTATCGGATACATTATCAGTAATAATCTGAGGGAATATCACAAGTTCAAGGGTATTAACAAAGCTATAATAATTTTTATTGAATGACATCATTGTAATAACTCAGCATATTGAATTACTCAACAACCGTGACCCGTTCATTCTTCGTTGCTATAGTAATCAACGTAAGTGTACATTAAGGGTGTTCTACAAGGCAAAGATGTTTCCTATTACGAGGCGCCAAATGTAAAAAGCAATTTACATACATACATACATACATACATACATACATACATACATACATACATATATACATACATACATATACACACACACACACACACACCACACACACACACACATATATATATATATATATATATATATATATATATATATATATATATATATATATATATATATATATGCGTATGTGTGTATGTATGTATGTACATTATTTTTTTACATTAGGCGTCTCGTACCCTATACTTCCGTACACAGATGAAAACTTAAAAAAGCATTTGAATTAGTACATGACAAGCCTTTCAGGAGACATTGTCTCCAAATTCCCTCATGAAAAGAACGTTTTACCGACGTTGGCTCATTCTCTATTTGTCCTTCATGTATGTATTCTCTGTTCGTGTTATTGCTTACTTCGTACCTGTATGATGTCTAACAGTTTGAAATGTGTCTGATCAGTTATAACAGAAAAAGGCTTACGGAAAGTTAACGTTGAACTTATAGGAGTAAAAAACACGCGCCAAATGACAAATTAGTCAAAAAGATTATCATTTGCTTGATTAAATTAATTGCCGAAGGAACCAAAGGTAGAATGGCTTTAGTTATGTGACCAGTAAGGACACGTAAGAGTAAATATTATTCTTTTTAACTTTCTTTTTTTACTTTGCAGAGCCATGAATTTGTCGTTTTGGTTCGTCACCCTTTCCGTCATCTTCTCGGCAATTTTTAGCAGCGTCGACGCACTCTGTCCTGCCTATTGTAACTGCAGCGTTCCATTGGTAGTAGACTGCTCGTCCACAGCCCAGCACACTATCCCTAAGGACATCCACAATGACACCGAGACACTTTACCTGCATAATAATAGTATAACACGATTGAAAGTCAACTCCTTTGTCCAACTGACAAGCCTAATCACACTACGTCTGGACTCAAATCTAATCCAAACCATCGACAACGGTGCTTTCAACGGAGCAGAATCAGTGGAAACTCTGAACCTAGCCAATAACAAAATAACCGAGTTAAAGGAAAATACATTCAGCAATCTAAGAAATTTGACATCCCTTCGGTTGGACGTCAACAACATCGCATCTATCGAGAAGAAAGCATTCAACGGACTGAACTCCTTATCTTTATTGAAATTATCAAGCAACGACCTAACACAGTTGAATAGCGATATGTTAGACGGCGTTGAGAGCTTGAAGAGACTTGAAGCTGACAGAAATTGGATCTCTGTTATTGTAGATAACGCTTTCACTAAAACTCCCCAGCTCACCAATGTGCTTTAAATTTTAATAACATGAGTGAGATCAGTTCGGCATTTTGGACCGGACTGGGCAAGCTACAAAAACTTGACCTCAGCTATAATCGTTTACAAGAACTAAAAGTGGATTCTTTCAAAGGACTGACAAACACAGAACACTTGGTGCTGGATTCCAACAGAATTCAAAGCATAGAGAAAGGTGCTTTCATGGCCTTGATCATCTTGTCTCCCTAGAAATGTCTTTCAATAAGCTTACCACGACTAGGGGGTACATGCTGACCGGGTTGAGAAATGTTGAGTTCATAAACCTGTCCCTCAATAACTTGACCACTCTCCAGGAAACTCATTTGAAGAATGCTGTGGAAACGTGAAAACTCTGTTGATGTACCACAACCAAATGGAAACACTTGACCCTAAATGGTTCATCGGTCTAGATAATATAAATAAAATCGATCTTCACACAACAAGCTCCGCACTATTCCCGGTGAGATCTTTGACGTTTTACCCAGCCTCAACTACCTCGTCATGACAGATAATCCACTCCAGTGCGACTGTGACATGTTTGACTACAGGGTTTGGTCCGGCAGCCACAATCCCAGCGCAGAAACGAGATGCCACGGCCCAGATCAATACAGGGACAGAGTCATAGAGCAGGTCCCCGTAAAGGAGTTCACTTACCTCTGCACATCAAGTTGTCAGACCATCTCTACCGGGGCTTGGATCGGCATCGGTGTCGGTTGCTTTCTAACTGGTGGCGTGACGACAATTGTCGTCGGCTGGATTTTGGGTAGAATCAGGTCCAAACGAGACGAAGACATGCATGACTTAACGGGAACTCACTGAACGAAGTCAAAGCATGAGCCAAACCGAAAAACTACTACTCATTGCATTGAAACGAAATCCTCCCCATTTGCAAGAAACGACATTGCAGTTTCCGAGTCTGCCATGTAGTTCGACACACGGTGTGTGCAACGTTGATTGGACATAGAACGACAGTATACACATATTGACTGGCTATGAGGACAACAGCATACGTCAGTTCCCCGAGGGATTGTGAGTCACCAAAGAAAACAGACTGTTTTTTTGGGTGACTCGCAGGCCCGAGGGGTTAAGACGTATGCTTTTGCCTTTATGGCCAGTCAATATGTGTTTTATAACACACCTCATCCGCAGTCATGCATAAGAACGTACCATACACAAAACTTGTTGCATGTAATATGTTGGAGTGGTTCGGCAAGAAAAAGTTTTCCCCGGCAGGATCGCAATACTTCTGCAAAACGTTCAATGCACCTCTGATTATCGTTTTCGTCCGTTTCGAGTCCTTGTTGGAAACCAGAGCATTCAGTTCTTCTTCAAAAAGTAGGATTAACCGAGATATTTCTCGACTATCATTTTGATCGGCCGCAGACGACTTCTTTGTTTACATTCCAGCTCACGCATGCACCAATATCATTTTTGACGTCAACGGGCATCATTTTTCGGAACTGATGCCTGGCAGGCAATAGTTCCAACTAAATAATGCCTAATGACGTCATTTACGTGGAACAGCACAAAAAGAACGCATCCCACGTGACTTTCAATTGGCGAATTAGAACATAGACTGAGGATGAGGTGTGTTATAAAAACGAATGAAGACTTTTGAAGATTGATAGCAGGAATGCCTGACGCGTGCCATGTGTTGAATGTAAATAGCACATCAGAAGCATGTATTTTATTTGTCGCTTTTTTCATATGTAATAATCTGAGTATTGTCAAAATAGGAAAGTGTAAGTGAGCATCGGTGGTTCAGTGGTAGAATTCTCGCCTGCCACGCGGGAGGCCCGGGTTCGATTCCCGGCCGATGCAAATGACAATTTTACTATTCTTTGATAATATATATCCGGTTAAAGATGTATTTTAATGAATTCAAAAATATATGAGTCACGTTGCAATAACGTTCACACATTGAACGACAATGACTGAGAAGATGACTGTGTTGATGTACATCGTTATCGAGTCGGTATCATAAAGAGCATATGCAAAGTTGTTTTGACTTAACTCAGAAGAAATTGCGTTTTTCGCAAAATTTAAGGGACTGGACATAAATTACAGGGGATGGGCCGGTGTTTTTCGAAACACCACTGCATCAAAAATAGTGACCCTTCAAAAGTTCATGCACAAAAATTAGTGACCCTCCCCCTTATCCGTGCATGAAAATAAGTGACCCTCCCCTGTTACTCAATGTCCCCCCAACAAACCCACAATGTGTTCAAGACCCCCTTCTGACTTGCTATACTTTTGAAGTCCCCTCCCAAAAGGAAGGCAAAATGTGGCCGATATAATGCTTTGTCCAAAAAATATCAAATCATATGTGTGTGATAATTCATGTAAATGTACTTTGCTTGAAGTGGCAGGTAAAAAGTGCATGCGTGTACAAAAAATGTAATTTTTAGATTTCATTGATAATGTTGATTCACTATACATGGTAGTCGACTATAAGAAAACTATGAACGTGTATTTTCCAATATAAAACTAGCAATATCTGTTCATCTATAGATGTTTAATAACTGATATAAATATACTTGATTGCATGGGTTGTTTACAAGTGCTCATGTGAACAAGATATTTGATTTTGGAATTTCGCTCAAAATGTTGATCCACTATACATGGGAGTCTATGACAAAACTGTAAAAAAAAATTTTCACAATTAAAAATATGCACTATTTGTGCATATATGGACCCTGAATAATTGATATAATTGTACTTGATTAGAAGAGGGTGGTAACACGTGCATCTGTGTACAAGAAATTTGTTTTTGGAATTTCGCATACAATGTTGATCCATTATAAATTGTTGTCTATGACGAAACTATAATTTTTTTAAAATACAAAACTTGGCAAATCTGTGTATTTATGTATGCTTGATTATTATAGGGTTATTCACAAATACGGCCCTGTATGGACGAGGGCTCAGTGAGTGACGTATTGGACGAGCCGAAGGCGAGTCCAATACGTCACTCACTGAGCCCGAGTCCATACAGGGCCGTATTTTGTGTATAACCCTATTATTATACACATCCATCCTTTAATCGTCCGTATAAACTAATTCTATGGTAATTTTGAGGGATGCAGCACGCGCGATATGAGTGGAACGCGCGCGATTACTGCTCCGTTGGCACGAAGCCAATTAATTTTCAGTGCAGTACAAGCAAACTTCGCTGAATGTTTTCAATTTAATTAGTTTTTAAAAATAAAAATCAATTGCATTTAGACTCAGTTTTGTGTTTAGCGTGTTTTAAACCTTATACTACGAATACATTTTGGTGGAAGTTGTTATTATGTCTATAACTCACCGTAAAATAGTTTGTTTACATCCGATAATCGCTAGGTCAAAGGTCAAACAGGCGCGTCGCGCGTCTCCCGTATTCGGGACTCCGCATACTATACAAAATACGGAAAGTTATTGGACGGTCCAACTCCCATAGGTTACGGCAGTAGGTGTATAATAATATGAGGTTATTACGAAAATACCGCAAAGGATGCACGAGGACATTGGCGCAGCGTATCGCCCGACGCGAAGCGGAGGGCGATGCGAGGCGCCAATGTCCGAGTGCATCCTTTGCGGTATTTTCGTAATAACCTTATTATTATACATCTTACATTCCTGATCGGGGCATCAAAATGTCGGAGTAGTGACCGTTTTCGTGCGATGTCAACAATTTTTCTTCCGATTTTATCGCGCCAGTGTGGAACGCTACCTCGGACGCGCTTCTGCAAGTTTGGAGTGTGTGCACTACACACATACGTACGTACAGAGCGCGCGCGAGACTTGTTCTGGCACTCGTCCAAGGGGTCCCTTGAAACCGTTCTACAGTGAACGCGCAGATACAGCCGCAGGGAATGGGGTGCCTTGAAACCGTGCCGTACGGAACGGGCGCGAGTTCCGTACGGCTTTTTTAGCGCACGCTAAATTCTATTGTTCTCGATGGTAGATGTATAATAATGATATTTATGTTCTTGATTAGACTAGAGTGCTTACAAGTCTATGGTTGTGCAAGAAAATTGATTTTGGAATTTCACTGAAATGTCCATTCACTATGCATGGCAGCCTATGATGAAACTATGAATATTTTTTTTCCAATACAAAAATAGGAAAATCTGTGCATTTATGTACTCCTAATTATTGGTATTAATGTTCATAATTAGACTAGAGTGGTTTCAAGTCAATGGTTGTGCAAGAAATTTGATTTTGGAATTTCACTGAAATGTTGATTCACTATGCATGGCAGCCTATGATGAAACTATGAATATTTTTTTAAATACAAAACCATTTAAATCTATGCATTTATGTACACTTAATTATTGGTATTAATGTTCATGATGATGGTGTTGCAAGAAATTTGATTTTGGAATTTCACCGAAATGTTGATTCACTATACATTGTAGGCTATGAGGAAACTACAAATAACTCATAGGTTATCTGATCCTAAATTGTTATTCAAAAGTTGTTCGACCTGAAGCTTCCAGTTGTTATTGATGACATTTTGCACTATTCTGAATAGTTTGTATTCTGTCAATGTCCTCAAAAAATAAAAAATGTACATACAGCGACATGAACATTTGACACCGACCTATACCCAATGTATTGTCAATGGGAGAATGATATCAAATAAGTGATCTCCCAAATTGTTATTGAAAGCGTCATTATAGGGGACAGTTTATATGCACAATAGAGGAGTTGGATAAGTAGAAATCATGACAACTTAAATCAATGTGGCTGCTTGGATCATCAATACATTGTTTATTATACCCTTAAACTTGCGCCCGAAGGGCGCGCCGAAAATGGAAATGACAGAAAATGAAAGTGCCAGGAGGTATTTTTTCTTTTTCTTTATTCCATATTCTTCAATACGTGCACATGCAATTTCAGCTTTGATGCATAAAAAAGGTGACCCTCCCCCATAGGCTTGCACAAAATTTTATGACCCTTCAAAAATGCTTGCGCGCAAAATGGCGACCCCCCCCAAAAAACACCTGCCCCCCCTGTAATATGTGTCCAGTCCCTTAATTGACCACATTGCAAGTTCTTACGTAGATGTATCTTTGTTTTTGCTGCAGAGGCGGAGGTTTTTTTCACAAAATATTATTTCCTTTTTTCGCATTCAGTCAAAGCAAAGAAGGCAAAG